>NC_056732.1:701395602-701460602 GCF_019279795.1 Protopterus annectens | reverse complement strand
TATGGGGAAACAATGGGCCAAACATAGGGGGTACTTAACTATTTATCTTATCAATGTATGAGTTGCTTGAGTTACAGGGTTTGTTTTAGCAGACATTTTCGGACACATGTAATGTTTGACACTGTACTGTATTGTGTCATTACCTGCTGACAGATAAAATCAGATCATTACAGTTATTTATCAGAGAAATACAAGATGGATGATGCACATACTTTCTGGCTGTAGTGGATATTGACATCTGGACAGTGTGTACAACTCCCACCTTAGGTGTAGATGACATGCAAGATAGTTGGCACTGCAGTTCATGGAACATGGCCCTGTTTACCACAGTACTGTACCTAGGCCACTAGGACACAACAGCCATGAGAGGTTGCTGGCCACATCCTGACAGTATTCCCCACACATATGCATAGCTCATTGACCCCTTCAAATTGTGGACATGCAGAAAGTTATCATCTTGATTGGGACAGTCCTGGCAATGTGTGCTCTGCTGGTATTACCCTACAAACTTACATGTTACTGCATTTCTATGGGAATATGGGTGTGGGAGGGCACACCTGTCAACGGTACACATTTGCACAGACTGTGCTGATATTTGGCTTTACATTTTAGTTCCATTTAGCATAGTATTGTGCCCTGTCTTGGAGAAAAGAGGCATATCACTAGAGATCACAGGTTAGAATGTAATGGCATACGACTGAGTTTCAGACTTCTTACCCTTCAGTGCCTTACTGCAAATCCAAGGCTTGCTGTGATATTACTGTGTAAGTCTGTAGGGGGTACTTCATCATTGTTGCCATTTGTGGGACTTTTCCAGACATCCCTTTATGGCTTTCTATGGCTGACATGCAGGGTGGGTCTGACAGGTGAGTATGGAATCCCCACATTGACATCCATGCATGTGACCTATGACCCTCCCTTATTTGGCCCCACACATATACTACAGTGGGATTTATGACCTTGAATAATACTGCATAGTGTGGGGAAGCCAGTATTGTGCAGACATGTCCTGGTGTCCCACATAGCTGTCAGTTGTATGCTGCTATCCCAGTAGGCCACCCCACTCCATTGCGTGCATGCAGCAATACCATAGATATGCTACCAGAAGATATTAATCCATTCATTTATTGTAAGAAGACTGACTTACCTTGTGACTGCAGCATTTGTACGGATGATGCTTGAGGGCTACCTATGTTGGATGCACATAGTACACTGCCTATACGTGATACGTTACAGGTAATGTGATGTGTGTGTGTCATCCATTTTACTGTGTGTGTGAGTCAGAGAGAGGTGTCAGTCCCTGGGACCCTACAGTGTCTGTGTGTGTGCTATGCATTGCCTCTTTGCCAAGGCCTGGACATACTGGGCACACCTCTATCTGCCTACAGGAGCAGGCTCAGGGGATTCCTCCTCTGAGTCCCTCTGTGCCTGTGGGGACCTTGGCAATGGTGGGGGGCTGTGTGGTCCTTCCCTGTGCTATTCCTTCTGCAGCTGTTTCCACAGGGTCATATTGTGTAGCAAGGCACATACTATGAACATGTGTGCATATGTGGCTAGAGAGTACTGCAAGCATCCACCAGATATGTCAAGGCAGCAGAACTGTGACCTGAGCATCCCAAACACACGCTCTATAATGTTCCTGGTTTGTGCATGTGCCTCATTATGGTATTCTTGAGTGGGTGTGTGTGCATTTCTGATGGGTGTCATCATCCATGGCTCCAGTGCATAGCCAGCATCCCCCACCAGATGGCCATATGGGATGTCCCCAATGGCAAATGCCTGGTACAGCTGTGATGAATGCCAGATGTGAGAGTCATGATAGCTTCCAGGGCTGCAAGCATACACATTCATGATAATACCCTGGGCATTGGACATGAACAAGCAGTTGATGGAGGGGAAGCCCTTGTGTTTTATGTAGACCCTACCCTGTTCACCGGGTGGTGCTTTGATGTGAATGTGTGTGCAGTCTATCGCACCCAGTACCTCACGGTATTCTGCTACATGGTTGAATAGATGCGTATTGCGGGTCCTCTCCTCATGGGTGTTGGGGAAGTAAATGTTCTCACTGGCATGTGGTAGCATGACATCCAGGAACTGGTGTAGTACCCTGGATGCAGATGCCTGTCAGACCCCCATCATGTCCCCAGTAGGTCTTTGGAAAGTACCTGTAGCTAGTATTCTTAAGGTTACACATACCTTGGTATCCACTGGGATGGGTTCTCATCTGTTGGCTCTGGTCCTGAGTTGGGGACAGCACAGCTCAATGAATTGCTGAAGTATATCTCTGTCCACCATATAGTGCTCTACTACCTCCAGATCATGTAGCCCCTGGTAAGTTACCCTGGGTCTAAACACTCTTCTCCTTCTCCTCAGTCTGGGGTGGTTGTCAGCATTATCCTTCTCACTGCCCTCAGCCTCTAACACATACTAATGGATCAAAGCAATGGCAGCCCCTAACATTTTTATGGTTAAAATTCCCCCGCATGTGTACACCAATGGTGCAAGTTTTGTGGGAAAACCAGGCTGAAAGATGTTTGCACAGTTTATACTGTTGTGCTGCAGATGCTGCCTATATGATTGGCTGGCTATGATACATTCCACCTGCTTGCTATTTTATTAGTACTTGATTGCTTTTATTCTGCTATTTGCCTTTTTTTCTTTTTTCCCTTCCCATTTCCATCCATTTTAAGCCCCGAGGTGCAATGCACAAACCCAGTGCCCAAATGTTAACAGTCATGCTATTTCTGGGGGGGGGGGTTGTTTGTTTGTTTTAGACCCAGTGCCCGCTGTGCAAACCCATTTAGCTAAGGTAAACAATGAGAAATGGACCTCCCCTGGACACAAATACACTCTTCATTTCATAGAATAAGTCAATACAGCCTGAGACACACCCCCTTGCTTAGCTGTGCTTAGCTAAGCTCATTTGGGAGTCGTGGAGCTCCAATGCACTTACACCAAGCATGACACACCCCCT
Organism: Protopterus annectens; assembly: GCF_019279795.1. Classification (NCBI taxonomy): domain Eukaryota; kingdom Metazoa; phylum Chordata; order Ceratodontiformes; family Protopteridae; genus Protopterus; species Protopterus annectens. The sequence continues at coordinate 701,457,628 of NC_056732.1, read as the reverse complement.
TGTCATGTCAGCTACTTCTCCTGTTTACACCACTGCCTTATAGCTCCTACATAATTAGGTGCAGTTTGGCACCTGTCTTCTTTTTGTGATTCAGTAAATTTCCCTCATTAGCATACCCCACTGCCTTAGTCCCTAGTTACAGCACTAAACCAGAGCCTTTCCCCTTAACAACCACTGTTCACTGCTGTTGTTTTGATTTTGCATGCCATAGACTATAATGGAAGAATGTAAATTTCACTTAAAATTGCATTATCCCATTTGAAAAAATTATATGATGTCTTCCTGTCTTTTTCTTGCTGTTACTTGCATTTACATGCATGCATACCACAGTTCATTTAACTATTTATTGTAATCAACTAGTCTTATTACTGTATTGTACTGAGTACAATGAATACATGAAAGCAACTGTTTCAGTTAATACACTTTATTATCACATTTTTCTTGTCAGCTCTACAAGCATGTAACACAGATGCTGTCAGCTCTCTATGGCAAATTCCCAAAGTTTGTTTATGCACAGTCATTTTTATACCAAAAGGTCTAATATTGTTTCTCAAAGTCTGATGTATAACAGTTCTTTTTTTGTTCTTTGTTCCCTTGACCTTGGTTCTTTGTAGTTTGATGATTCATGGTGGTGTTCCAGCACTATCTGAAACTTGTTGTTACATCTCTTTACTTTGTTAATGTCCATCCAGCTGCCATCTGCACAGTTATTTTTACAGACTTTGTTTCTCAATAACATACTCCTTTACATGATTGTTAAAAAATGTAACTAAGCTATATATGCTTGCCAGCACACTTACTATTTTTTTGCATTTTATACTACTTCTAAATTAACCCTTTATATTTCATATAATTCTTGCAGCTTTTATTCAAGCTAATAATCATTCTAGCAATAGTTTGAAGGGACAGTGTATACTAAATAGAACAGAGTATTCTTTCAGTTCCCCGGTTTGTTTTTTGTTTGTTTGTTTGTTTGACGAACTGACTAAACTTCAGTTAAAGAAAAGGCTTCATTTGTTTCATTAGCATTATCATTTACAGCATTTATAACTTTGCTCATATTTACAATCATAATTTGTTGATTTATTGCAACTCTTTGTAACCTGCAGCATATAAAAAAATTTCAAGCTGTCATTATTATTATGACCCTTAAAACTATTACCACAGGATGTATTAACTAATTTAGCCATTTGGCCCCAGATGATGAACATCTTGTGAATATGTCCCACCAATTATGGACAGTGTCAGCTTCTGTTTTTGTCTTTTACTATTAACACTGGGTTATTTGAAACCACACATACAAACTGTGGTGCCACTTTAACAAACATTTTGAAATTTGAGGGCAATTTACACAACATTTTGTTCACTTTACAAATTTAGATACATTAGTACTAAATTGTAATCTGTCTATCAAAGATACTTGTAATGACTTACTAAATAGTAAGATTCTCTTGTGCTTGTAAATGTACAATCTGTGAGATATCTTGTTTTACTAGTTTTCATACCAAGCTCTTTTAAATCTGCATTTGGTATCTTTAAAACTTGGAAATGTAATATTGAAGTACAATATTGTTTTTTGGTATTGTTGTCCTATCGCAGTACACGTGGATGGTATTTTTACCATTTGATCTGTATGAAGTACTGGCCTGTTACTTAAAATGGTAAACAGAGTATTGGTTGAAATCATGCTCTTTTTTTCCCCCATTGAGTTTATACTTATTTTTGTGCTATTGTCTACACACTGTGACATTTTGCATGATGCCTTTCCTTGTCAGAACTGTTACATTTTTGAGGTAATACACAGCATCTAACAGAGATAGAGCTGTTTACTGAAATGTTTGTCAGCCTTTGATTTTTCTCTACTTTTATGTATGCCTGACCTTGTTTAGCTACCCATGCTGTTATATTTGTGTTCTTCTCAAACGTACATGCTTCATGTTTCTTACAACTAAAATTGTCTTGTGTTCTATTTTGTGTAGCATTTTCTTAACTAAGTTTTATTCATGAAATATTGTAATTCCCTCTGTTTTGATGTTTAGAATGATGCAAATGAAATGCAGATGTCTGTGTTGAATGTGCCTTGTCTCACAGCTGCATTTTTATCTGTAGTCCTTGAAGCATGTTCCAGACACTGAACATTCAGTTTGTCTCAAGCTGTACCAGACTATATGTATGCTACCAAACAGAAATACATGTATTTAAATAACTGTATTATTTCTACATATATTATAGCAACATATGCGTATATGCATCTAACTATCAAATAGATGTGCACATGCATTTATACATTTTTAAACATATCTATCATTGTATACATTCCCTCTGTTTTATTTTAAATTCAAAACTGTTTATATTAGTATGTACTTGTTAGTCAAGTTATATTGCTATTAAGTAGACACACATTGGGTAACAATACCTTTAGTTTTCTTTTAATACAGCAAGTTAACACAGTTTAATATTGGTAACACAATGATGACAACCATTACTATTAGAACTGGATGAATCTGAATATGACTTTATACAGTGGTGTTCTATACAGTAATTTATTGACAATGCTTTAGGATTTTATTGCAAAGGCATTGCAATCTTGCTTTTTGAAAAAAAAAACTCATATGTTACAAATGTCAAGCTTTGACCTGTTACTCTATTTACATAGATAAACCATTTACTATAGACTGTACAGAATACACTTGTACAGATTGTTTTTGCATTTATATATACATGGATGTAATGTACACTCATTCTAGTTTTTACACTTAGCAATAAATTGAAGTCTGCTCATTACATTACTTGAAACATTAAAATGTATTTTTGGTAGTACCACTTTGCACATTTATTTGAGTCTCTTTTGCAGTACTCTTTAAAACTGAAAGCATGCCCTTCCCCCTGTCGTATATATCATTTTATTGCAATATTGTTTATTTGTTTTATGCTGTGAGGATTAAATGTATGCTTGTCCTTTGGCTGTTACTTTGACTGTGACACTTTGGTCTTACACATTTGCTTATTTTTTTGGCCGTTTTTCAAAAACAGAACATATTTTTATAAAGCTTTTGCTGTTGCCTGTGCTGTCAAAGTTGTAGTAGGAATTGCTTTTACCCATTTTGAAAAGATGTTTACTGTTACTAGTAGCTATTCATACCCTCCCTTTTTGTAAAAGGAACTGCATAATTTATTTTAACTGCATACCATAGCTCATGTACTGACTGTACTCATAGTATTTACTTACAAACTTTTTTTTTTTTTAATGCTGTACGTGAATACTTAACAATAATGTTTTAGAAAAACGTAAGCCATTTGGCCTGGTGACCAGCCTTGTTTCCTTGACCTTATAAATTTCAGTACCAGTAACATGTTATGTTTTACAACATTCCTTGTAAGTACCCATTGCAGCCTGGAAAGATTTGTGGTGACATACTTTTTTTTTCTGCACATTTCAGATGCTTAACCCATAACTCCTTCAGCACTTGCTCACATCTTCAGTCATTCGTTAATATACTTGTAACTTGATATTAGAATGCAGTTGTAATAAACATTAACGTGCTTAACAATGCATAATATTGCTTTTGAATACTGTTTTTGCTGGAGTCTTTGCTATCTTTTTATGCTATTATACAATTACAAAATATTGTAAGAATGCTTAAAACAGATATATTTACATGATTTACATTTGCTGTTGTCTGCTTTTTGCTGTACTTTACATGAAAAGAAAATATATGCATGTCAGTCTTGTGATGTCATGTCTTTACTGCATTTAACTACTCTCATTTGATTTCTATGCCCTAGAACTGTTTTTTTATTTGAAATGGTTTTAAAATTACTATTTAAGAGCCTTGCTTTAACTGAATGAAAGTTTGTGCTGCGTACACTTAACCATTTTCTAAATGTAGAATAGTATGTCGTAAATTATTTTCTATCAGCGTAGTTAACTGCTGTTGCTTTAATTCTTTACTAACCAGATTATATGTGTTAGTATTTTGTTCTGCTGACTTTAAAGCTCTTATGCACGTCTGAAAAAGTGTTTGCATATGTTGTCTGAACTTTTTGAACTCACTCCAACTGTGTCTTAGAAGTTAATTAAATAATTTTGTCAGTTCACCATGAAGTTCATCGCTGTTCTTAACTGTTTTGTACTGTGCAGTGGTTTTATGCCACTTGTGTCTAACAAGATGTACAGAAGATTTTCTAAATAACTGACTTGACTGATATTGTAACTCTGAAATTAACATTTTACATATGGTGACAGGAGATAATGCATCTGGTTGTTTACCATTACTTTTATGACAATGCACACAGAAAGCCGTTTCATACAATAAGAGTATGATAGAGCAGTGGTTCCAGCCAGAAACTTGTAGTCTATTGGCCATTTTGGGTCAATTCCTAGCTCTTTTCAACCCCCTGCTATAAAGCCCGCTTTAGCGCGCTTTTGCGTGATTTAGCGCGGAGTTGCCCATAGAGCACCATCGGGCAGTGCCGGTTAAACAAGGTTAAACTATTTCTGGCTCCGTAAAGTCTGCTCTTCAATTTTTCCCTTATAACTTCTCTACTTGCAATCTAAACAGTCTATTCTCTATCTCAAAATCTCAGCACTTGCTCCTAAAGCATTTTTATATAGGTAAAGTGCTTATATATTAAACAAAGTACTACATTAGCCTAGAATCCCCTTGAGTACCTATTTCCCTATAGGTCCCTTCTGACTCAGTTACACAGCAAACTTTTTCACTTTTTCTAGCATGTCGAAGGGTCAGTTGCTAGCGTCCTCTCCTGTTCAGCTGGTGAATCTGAGCATCTTGAGGCAATGTTACAATTGCCTCATGTACACAGACAACCCACTCCTTCTCCCACTAAACACAAATACATGTGAGAGGTGCAACTATATAGCCAAACTGGAGGCTGAGCTCTCTCAACTCAGGACTGGCAAGACCAGACAGGAGGAGAAGGAAACCATGCACACCACAAACCCAGTTTCACATAGAACTATCACAACTACAAAACAAACACATAAACACACAAAGACATACTCAGAGGCACTGATCAAAAATCTACCAGAACTACAGAGGCCTCCAAAGCAGACACCCAAGCAACTGCCACCTCAAGACATAAGACATGCAACACATAGTTCTCAAAGTCAGTGTGCTAAACAGTCACAGCCCTTAAGGCCAAACACAATGCCAGACACACTTGTTATAGGTGACTCCATAGTCAGACACACTGACGTCCCACTCACCAGACTGAACAAGGAAAAGATCACAGTAAGCTGCCTGTCGGGCGCTAGAATCCACCACATAACACAAGCACTCAGGTCACTCCACAGCAAGTACAAGTATGACTCAGTCATTGTCCATGCCGGTGTGAATGACCTGAGACATACCTCCCTGGACTACATGAAAAGAGACATAGAGGAGCTCTCAGATTATGTAGCCCAGGCCGGTATGACCCTGACCCTGAGCAGTATTCTACCCTCACCAAGAATGATGCCACAATACAGAGACAAAATGATCAGCTTTAATAATTGGCTTAATTACTGATGTCATTCTAAGGGGATCCAATGTCTGTCTGCCTGGGATGACATGCTTGACAAGCCACGCTGCTTCGCAAGGGACAGCTTGCACCTTTCACCCCTGGGCTTCCGGATATTGGCAAAGGCTCTTGCCACCCCCATAGTGCCTTTTTTAGGCAAGGCTCAAATGATAAACCTACCACCCTAGAAAACAAAATGGAAAAAACTAAGGGTAATACTGCTCAATGCCAGAAGTCTAAACCTCAAGATGCACGCCCTCGAAGCCCTCCTCAGTATGGAGAACATCGATGTCTGTGCTGTGACTGAAACCTGGTTCAAGGCTCCTGAGAGCACCCCAGCATTATCAGGTTATACCTCATATCATGCGTTCCGGCCCCAAAATCCAGACCAAACCACAAAAGGAGGGGGAGTATCCATATTCATAAAGGATACCCACACCTCCAGGTTAGTGGCAACGCACGAAGCATCGGAGACCATCCAGGTGCAATTAACCATGGGTAAAACTGCCCTACAGTTTGTAGCATGCTACAGACCACCCTCTCAAACTCAGGAAACCCACACAGCCTTCCTGAAGACACTGGAGAGTATGAATGTCTCTCCAAACACCATCATATTGGGTGACTTCTACTACCCAAACATAGACTGGGAACATTACTCAAGCCCCAACACCCTAGCCCAAAGGTTCCTGGAGTTCATAAACTCAAATGCTATGGAACAACTAGTCACCATTCCCACAAGAGGAGAAAATATACTAGACCTGATCATCACAAACATGGGGACAAAATGCTCCACACCGGAAGTATATCCCTCATTGGTGAGATCAGACCATAAATTAATCTCACTGGAGATCCACATCCCTCCCCGAACCCCAGCAAAAAAGACCACAGTGAAGAACTTCTCAAAAGCAAACTTCACACTTCTTAAGACTGGAGTGGTATCCTTCAAGGCCCCCGAGCCAGAGGAAACCACAACCCACACTGCTGAAACCCTTACAAATGCCTTCTACGAGCACCTCCAGGAATGTATGGATCAAGCAATCCCTAATAAAATCAAGACCCTTTCCACCAAAGGCAGGCGCCCAGTCTGGTGGACCCCAGCCATAAACAAACTCTACAACAAGAGGAGAAAGCTACTACATGACAGAGCGAAATCCCTAAAAGGGAAGGCATCTCTGATCAATACTAGCAAAAAACTACGATCACTCATAAAATCATCCAAGGCCAACTTTGAGAGAAAAATCGCTAAAGACACAAAAGACAATCATAAGGCCTTCTTTAGCTATGTTAGAAACCTGGGTGGAAACTCCCAGATATGCTCAGAATTAGTCCAAAATTATACAAAAATCACTGAACCCACAGACATTGCCAACATACTGGCAGACAGGTTCAGTGCAAATTTTTCCCCTCCCTCCCCCCCAAAAGGAGAAATATCTATCCCACCAGAGTCTAGCCTCCCAAACATCTCAGATGCCCAGGTGAGAGCTGCTCTCTCTAAAGCTAAAAACACAGCTTCAATGGGACCGGACGGTGTCCCCGGCTGTGTGCTACACGAACTCAATGAGGAACTAAACCCACACATAAGGCTGCTGTTTAATCTTAGCCTTACTACAGGATACGTACCCAAAGAATGGCGTACGGCAACTGTGGTCCCACTCCACAAAAGCGGTGCTTCTATGGACCCTGGAAATTACCGCCCCATAAGCTTGACGAGCCTTGTCTGCAAGGCTATGGAGAGGATCATAATGGAACTCATAAATAAAGACATTGGGGACCTACAGACACTGGATCCTACCCAATTTGGCTTTGTCAAGGGCAGATCCTGCCTCTTGAACTTGGTTGACTTTTTTGAAACAGTCACTAAGGCCATTGATGAGGGTAAGGCAGTTCACACAGCCTACCTTGACCTAGCAAAAGCGTTCGACACAATACCCCACTCGGGCATCATAGAAAAGCTCACCAGCTTAGATGTAAACCCATATGTCACAAGATGGGTTGCAAACTGGCTCAAGGACAGAACCCACAGGGTTAGAGTTGCTGGTGCCATGTCAGACTCTAAGCCGGTCATGAGCAGTGTCCCACAGGGCTCAGTCCTGGGCTCCCTCTTGTTTGGCGTTTATTTTTCTGAAGTGCAGGCAACCATAGGGGGATTGTGGCTGACATAATTTGCAGATGACTGCAAACTGGGCACCATAATTGACACTCCATCAGACAGAGACATCCTCCAGAGAGGTCTCATAGAAATGGATAACTGGTGCCAGAGCCATGGCCTTAAGCTAAATGCCAAAAAATGTATAGTCATACCCTTTGGGAAAAACAAGGTAACCCCTAATTACCACATAGGTGGTAATCCATTAAACATGGAAGAAGTTATCAGGGACCTGGAGACCCAAGTTGACAGTAACCTCTCTTTTGACACTCACATTGCCAAAGTGGTTAGGAAGACCTTCTACGTTGCCCACCTGATCATGAAGGGATTCACATCCAGATCAGGAGAGGTCATTATACCCCTGTACTCTTCACTTATCAGACCAATGATTGAGTGCACTGCCCCATTCGGAATGTACCTTACCCGACACCTGCAGCAGTTGGAAAGACCCCAAAAGTTCCTCACCAAAAGGATAAAGGGGCTCAAAATATGTCATACGCTGCCCGACTGAAGAAACTCCAGCTCTATCCAGTCGCATACCATCTGCTCAGAGGTGATCTGTGCCTGACATACAAGGCCATGTCCAACCTGGAATTAATGGACATGCTCCACCTCAAAAAATCCAAATCCACCAGAGCCACGAGAGCAAGAGACTTAAACCTCAACACGGATATAAATAGGACGTGCTGGAGGGACAGATTCATCACCCAGATGTTCCCTACACTATGGAACAGAATCCCAGTCCATGTGAGGCAGAGCCCCTCACTGACTCGGTTCAAGAGAAATCTTGACGAGTGGATGGGAGATCATAGGTTTACCCCGGGAATCATCTCTGTGTCACTGCTGGACAGAGGCACAGCAAACTAATGGGTATAGTATTCTCATCCTAAGGGGTGGGGAAAGCCACACACACTCTGGCTAGGCTTATAAATGCCCTAGGGCAGATAGCCTAGTATGAACCTATGAACCTAAACCTATAAACATTTACTGTTATACCAGTGATGTTGCTGTTTAAGATACCAGTCAAACGTACATAAAGCATTGTCATGAACTTTACGTAGTAAAGTACTACATGTGATACAGTTATGTTTATACCAGTCTTTAAATTCTGACCATACATGTGCTGGACTATTATTACTGTCTACCTGAAAGGTAGTCTTACACTTTACAGTTCTTTTGTTTATGGAATCCATGCTGTAGAATAAGAAACAAAAAGAGAATTACCAGTTTCTGTGTGGAAGGTGGCCAAATCTTCCGTCAAGAAAGTGTGGAAAGTCCCTCGTTGATTCTCTGAAAAGGAGATCAAACATAGTTGCAAATTCAACTGTGTAAATGTGCAGGACCTGTGGAATTTGCAGAGATGCACTGTGATGCTACTGGAAACTGCACAGAAGAAGGAGGCAAACATTTGCACTGGAACGGAATGTATTAACTGAATAAAATAAAAAAAGAAGTTGTAGTTGTCACACACATACACAAAGGCAACTTTCAGTTAATACGCTTTATTATCACATTTTTCTTTTCAGATCTACAAGCATGTAACACAGATGCTGTCAGCTCTCTATGGCAAATACCCAAAGCTTGTTTATGCACAGTCATTTTTGTACCAAAAGGTCTGATATTTTTTCTCAGAGTCTGATGTATAACAGTTCTTTCTTTGTCCTTTGTTCCCTTGTCCTTGGTTCTTTGTAGTTTGATGATTCATGGAAACTCAGTTTTGCATTATCTGAAACATGGTGTTCCAGCACTATATGAAACTTGATGTTACATCTCTTTACTTTGTTGATGTCCTTCCAGCTGCCATCTGCACAGTTATTTTTGCAGACTTTGTTTCTCAATAACATACTCCTTTACATGGTTTTAAAAAATGTAACTAAGCTATATATGCTTGCTAGCACACTTACTATTTTTTGCATTTTACACTACTTCTAAATGAACCCTTTATATTTCATATAATTCTTGCAGCTTTTATTCAAGCTAATAATCATGCTAGCAATAGTTTGAAAAGACAGTGTAAACTAAATAGAACAGAGTATTCTTTCAACATTTTTTTTTTGGCACGATCCTGTTTGCACATCACTGCCCTATGCTTAAATGGCCGAGATCAGCTAAAAATAAATAAACTTTGATTTTTATAATTTTGCAACACTTTTCCATGCCAATGGCCATATATTTGGCCAATGGCATGCCTAAGGATTATAATATATGCTTTACTTTGAGCTGTCATGCCTCCATTTTGATTTTTGCAGAATAATGCCATGGATGCCTGCCTGCTTACTGGATTGTTTTCACCAGCAAATTAGATCATTAGCATAATCCAGTCATGTCCATGGCAGAATAGTGTTAGCAGGCTTGTACATGTCTCCAGGCTTGTTTACTGGATCACTTGGCAGCCATATTCCATGCAGGAATGGCTACACTATTCCTGCATGGAAAAAAAAAACTTTATTGAATCCCAGGGAACATCTTCTTATTACATGGTCATAAAGTAATTTAAATTGTCAGCTGTTTTTCTGTAGTTAACTTCTTGTGTTTCAATTTCCATTGTTAAAATATATACATGTAAACAGTTACAGTAGTGTATATACATTTCTGTTCTAATCCAGCAGGGTACACTGTGGATACATCTTTAAGCTCAGTACTGTACAAACCCTGTTCAACACACACTTTTGTACCAGCAGTTTGATATGCACATAACATACAGTTCTAATACATTTGTAACACAAGCATATGAATCATGCTGATATTCACAAATGACATATAATTATTTACAAAATTCCAGATAGCTGGGCTGGCAGTATCTCCTTTTTGTGACAGCATCAATAGTTTGAGACTCCCTGCCAACACTGACAGCAATTACCCCATACTGAGGTGTACACAAATGTCCTGTATAAACACCTGTATAAATGTATAGACTCAGCTGTACCAGAACAGATCAAATCAAGTTCCACATGAAAAAATAAGCCACCCTAGTGGACATCCAGCGTAAATAGGTCATACAATAAGAGAAAGAAACTGCTGTCAGAGGGATTGATCCCAGCAAAAGAAGAACTCCCTCCAAAGCATAAACAAGCAGATTAGACATCTTGTAAAGTCCTTTAAAACTAATTATGAACCCCTAGCTAAGGTAGATTACAAACCATTCTTTAGTTATGTCCAAAATCTAAAAGGGAAGGCCTAGCTTTGTGCTGAAGTAGCTATGAATGGTACCACTTATACTGAACCTGAGGACATTGTCAACCTGCTAGTGGACAGGTTTGGGGAAAACTTCACCCCCTGTCTCCACCAATCATACCCCATAACATGCCTGTCACCAGTCCTCTGCCTAGTATCTCCAGAATAACATAAGACTGGCATGGACTTTTATTTTCCCCATGTCTTGTGTGGGATACTCATCCATTTGTGATATAAACAACAATATATTGCATGCTTATTGAGCTGCATCATGATATTCAGAAATGCAAACCATTTTTCAGGAGATGGATGATACTTGTCTTGTACTTTGATTTATGTGCACTTTTGTGTATGTCACATTAGCATGACTCATTCTGCATATACCTAGGTCACATCTGCTATAATTAGGTAGATGGTAATATGTACATCAGATCATAATTCTGTTTATAAATGGTCAATGTGAAGCATTGTATGCGATACCATTCACAGCATGTAGGTTGCTTAAACAATGCTTTCTTCCATCACTTAATACTTTTATTGAAATGACTGCACTGGTGTCCATGATTCTTCTCAATATTTCCACTTTGTCAGAGGTGTGTACACTGCCCTAACAAGCACTAGTATTGTTTCCATCAAACACATAAGTCAATGACAGCCTTACAAATCCTTAACCTGTAATGTGATCTAACATCAATCATTTGGATGTAATTTCCTGTACATATGATCATTCCCACAATATACATTCCAATGGTTGAGTATTCCATGCACATGCCAAGCAGGTACAGCTAGGCATTCTCAATACAATCATGTAACAGAACTACATGCCACAGAAACTGTGTGGTAGCAAACATGCATTTAATTTTTATCACTTAATTTATACTAATATTTATAATTTACATTAATATAAAACACATGCTTGGCTAATACATGTTTAAATGTAAAATAACTTTTCTATTTTTTGCAAGTGACAACAAATAGCAAATAAATATCCTCTTCTGATTGCATTACATAACAGCTATAGGGCCCATTTATTTATCTTTGTACATGATTAAGTGGAGAATACAGCATACATTTAGTTACAACAGATAACTTTCTGGATACGTATCTAATATGCAAGAACTACAGTATATGCAAATATTCCCTAATGTATCTACTATGCTTGCTAATTTATTTCAACTCAGCAGTTTATAAACATTTATCACATTTACTCTCTTTTGATACACTGTAGCTTTGTGTCCCTCTCACATCCTTTGCCAGCATTTCCAGTTTTAGTTATGCACATGGGTCACTAAAATGATCAGTACTACTTGTTTAAATAAATATAAATAATTTATGTAAAAAATGCTCTTTGTGTGCTAATCCCGTTAATCTCCTGAGTACGGTTTCCCCGTTTAGCTTCACCTTTTTTTCGTTTGTACACTAATCTCATTATATCTGAGTCCAGTTTCCTCATTTAGTTCCCCTTCTTCTTGTTTGTACACAAATCCCATTATGTCTGAGTCCAGATCCCCCCTTACCTTCCCTTGCTTCTTGAGTCTTTCATTAAAGTTAGCCTTGCCTTCTACTATGCTGGTCACGTGTGCTCACATACTGGGTTTGAGTGGATGCAACAGCTAATGTTTATAATTGTGTGCTTGAGGTTCCATGCACCCCTACATGGCTGTGAAGACTTGTGCTGTCCATGAAGATGTACTGCTGAACATGAAGGCTTGCTTAGCAACTTGCATATTCATAGGTTCATAGGTAAGTACTAGGCTATCTGCCCATGGGCATTTATAAGCCTAGCCACAGAGTGATGGCTTTCGCTTCCCCATTAGATTAGTAACCTGGGCCTCTGTCAACAGGGCTCCTGAAGTGATCCCAGGGTAAAACTTACGATTACCCTTCCACTCATCAAGATTTCTCTTGAAAAGGGTCAGAGAGGAGCTCTGTCGAATATTGATTGGGATTCTATTCCAGAGTGAGGGGAGTCGCTGGGACAAGAATCTATCCCCCCAGCATGTCCTGTTTATTGTTGTACATAGGTTCAAGTCGCTAGAATGAGTGATTCTGAGTGATCTCGTTTTTTTGAGGTGAAGCATGTCCATTAGTTCAGGGTTTGACATGGCCCTATAGGTCAGACATAGGTCACCTCTGAGAAGACGGTAAGTGACTGAGAAGAGCTGGAGCTTTTTTAGTTGTGCTTCATAGGGTAATTGTTTAAGGCCGTTAATCCTCTTAGTGAGGTACTTCTGTGGTCTTTCTAGTTGTTGCAGGTGTCTAGTGAGGTACATCCCAAATGGGGCATTGTACTCTATTATGGGCCTAATGAGTGAGGATCGCTCTTAATTATGCTAAAATACACAAATAGTGAATTCTCAGAAGTGTCTCAACAATATAAATTGAAGGAAATTGTGCACTGCATGAGGGCATATTCTCTGAGTTGCACATTAAAATGAGTTGAATTTAGAACAACATGGAAACTGTGCCTGGGCAGAACATATGCTTACAATATTATCAAATACCAGAGTCCCAGCACCAATAAGTTAAGGGCAAAGTACAATAAATTCTTAAACTTGGGGTTGTAATAAATCCTTGAATGAATGGAAAGTCCTGTTTTACTGGTCTCCAACCTTAATGAGTCTACAAGGTTTTGCAATGACTTCAGGAAGCTAAGTAAAGTATATAGATATAACTCCTATTCCATGCTCTGGGTGGAGAAATTAACTGAGAAACTGGGTAAAGCTAGATTTCTATCAACTTCATTCTTAAAGGCTATTAGCAAATCTGAGTAGCACCAGACACTAAGGAAAAATTATTTTTTTTTACAGCTGATGGGCTCTTTCGTTATAGAGGAACACTTGCAACATTCCAGAGGCTAATGGGCAAAATCTTTGACCCCACCCTAGACCTGCCATAGCCTATATGGATGGTGTTGCAACATTGTGTGAATATTGGGAGTTCTGCCTGCCCAGAATTAAAGCCATTTTAATCTCTCTGCATCAGGCTGGTTTGATGGCTAATCCAGCTAAGTATATATTAGGCATGGCAGATGCCTGCTAGTTGTCTTGTGTTATAGGCTATTCACTATCAAAACTACAGCTGAAGCAGTGCAAAATTGGCTCATGCCACCAATAAAAGAAAGTGCAAGTTTTTTTTTTTTTTTTTTTTTTTTTTTTTGTGGGAGAGTGGCTAACTATTATTAGAAGTTGATACTGATTTTGCAAGTATTGCTGGCATCCTAACTGACCTAACTAAAGGTAAAGCTCCACCGAAGGAGAAGAGGACAAATGCAATGGAGCCTTTATGCAGTTAAACAATATGTTGTATTTGGAGTCCACACACTTTCCTTCCGACTTTTCAAACAATTTCTTCTGCACATAACGTTAATTCTTCCTTTTTGGCATTTACTTCTCTGAAGTCAAGGCAAACATCAAGAGCCTCTAACTGCAAAATATGCAGATGGATGTAAACTAGGTGTGGTCAGTGAATTACCTAAAGCCACAGATCCCCTTCAAGGGGGGCTGACACAGACAAACAACTGATGTCAGAGATGTGGCTTTGGAAAAATGTCTATCCCTGAAAATTACCACATTGATGATACACTCCTAAAAGTAGAATAAGTGGTCAGGGATCTGCGAATGTATGTTGACAGTAATCTGCATTTTGACCACCACATGTCTACTGTGGTAAGAAAATCATGCCATATTGCACAACTTATAAGAAAGGGAATGAGATACAGGTCCTAGGAAATCATTGTTCTGCTGTACTTGGCTGTCATTAGACCAGTCACTGAGTACAATGCACCATTTGGCATGTACCTAACCAGGCATTTGCAGCAGCTTGAGAGACCACCAAAGTTACTCACAATAAGAATACTAAGAGTAAACAGCATGTTCTATGCAGACCATCTTAAAGCCCTATCCCTGTAAGCAGTCTCCTACAGATTGATGTACAGCAATCTCTGCCTAGTCTACAAGGCATCCTCCGATCCCACGATGAAATATTTGTTGCACATCTGCAAAACAAACAGCCTCAGAAATACCTGTTCTGAGGACTTAAACAAACCTTGCCTGCAACATAAAGAGGACTTGGAGTGACAGGTATGTGTCTCAAAGATTGCCCCTTTTCTGGAGTAGACTTCATATCCATGTGAGGCAAAGCTCATCTACAAACCTATTTAATTATAACACAGACTAATAGATGGGAAATCGTAAATTCATCCATGGATTGGCACCTATGTCCCAAAGGGACAGGGCAGCCTGTAAATGCTTGATGTGTACACGCCTATATTGTAACTGTAAAATTACTTATAGTATTGACACGTCAGCAATATTTTGTTAAATTTGGGGTAAACTTAGCTAGGCTTAAAATGATTCTTGAACCAATAGCCTAGTATCTGCCTATGAACCTCTGAACAGATTTCTCATAGGTAGACATAGATGAAGTCTTGTTTCAGGTTGTAGATGAGAAAGAAAAACACATCTGATATATTAGTAGGAATCTTAGTAAAACTGAGAAGTGATACTCGGCTATAGTAAAAGCAGTATTTAGCCATTAAGTGGGCCTTTATGACCATGCTGTAAAATATTACGTCCTGGGGTACTGAGTTTGTCTTTATCACAGATTATGCATCCCTTCAAAGACTTTTCCTACATAAGGACACCAATTCAAAGCTATCATGGGGCGGATTGACTTGACAGCTTTTCAACTTCATTATCTTGAACTGACCAGACTGCAGCCATGTGAAAGCAGAATGGGCTGTCTCAGACATACAGTCCATCTGCTGTTGCTTGTACCAATGTTTCCACAGTGGGGGGAGTCATTTAGTATACTAGTGGCTGTTCAGTTTAAAGGAAAACTCCACCATCTCCTACAGTTTAACTCAATCCCAAGGTCTCTTCTCTCCTTACAATATGGTTCCAGTATTGTGTAGATACCAGAAACGTGCTTAAACTTTTTAAAACTTTAATTTCCTTGCATTGGAATCAAAGGAAGTGGAAAGCCCACCTACTTTTTTTTTAAGCTTAACTTCTCGCATACTTTGCAGAGGAATGTGTCTCCACTTGCATGACATATCATAGACACAGATAAACATAAATCGGTAGTTTAGCCTGACAGGTACTACTGTCAATATCAGTCTTAGATGGACAATTACTCCTTTTAAAAAGAAAAGACAAAAAACTCTGGAATTGTTTTCCACTGTTTTTAGTGCATAGAGGAGGAAAACTTAACACCCCCCTTTCATAGTGAAACAAAGCAATTAGATCAGTCAGGGGTTTAAAGGCAGTCGTTACCTCTTCTGCAAAATTTACATAAGCAGCAACACAGTATTGAAATGCTAAGATTTAAATCTTAGTAAACTAAAATAGTTTATATGTTAAGATAACTTAAAGTAGTATCAAAGATTTCTGTGACATTTAGAGGAAAAGTCAGAAAATATATTTTCTTGTAAAGTATCAACACATTTACCATTTTCAAGCCCCACCCCTCCACATATACATATAGGACAGAACTGCAGAAAGAGAGACAAGTGACAACCCTATCAACTAAGTACACAGATAATGGCCATAAAAAGGTCTTTTATGCTTCTTTGTGACATCATCCCAGACAGAGATGCACATCTGCTACAAACAGATCCATGGAAAGAGATTCCCACTGACTTTAAGTGAGTCCTTACACTGTTAGAGTGCTTGAACATTTTGCAGTCCACTGAGGAAATATGAAAATTGATGGCAGCCATAATATACAATTGAATTTACTTTAACATATAAGGTAAAAAACAAGCAAAGTGCAGTTCCACGGATGATAAAAGACAAAATTCCAAGTCCAATGTAGTCAAAAGGTTTAATAGAAAAGATGAACGCTTTCACAATTCAAACAATTGCTTCTTCAGATCACAAAAAGACCAAAAAAAACACAGGTTTAAGTACTCCATCAATTAACAATAATTAGTCATGTAATATGTAAGAAAATAATAAATGTGCTCAGGAAGAGAGCTATTTAAAAAGACAACCACAGTAAAAAACATCCTTCATAAAAAAGATATGTATGAACAAAATACATAAAAACTGTTGAAAATCCAACTATACGCTAAATGACCTGAAAATCTAGATATACTTATATGCTATATTAACTAATGTAGTATAAATATTATATAAATTACTTTCTCAAACCCACGTTCTTTAATTCTGGTTTCAGGGGGACTACATCATTTAGACCGGAGCCTTTATGCGCTCTGAATCTAAGAATCCATCTAATTTCATTGCGTTCAGTATTATTAATAATATCACCTAGTCTCTTATCAGTCCTGGTAACCTCCAATACCTGAAAGGCAAATTTATATTGATCCCCTTCCCGTGCTACATGTTTAGCAAGTGCACTGTACTCTAGTCTTCTACTAATACAATATAAATTGTCTCTTATCCGTTCACGGAGACGTCTATTGGTCTTGCCAACATAAAATTTTCTACATGTCATGCACTTAGCTAAATATACTAGATTTTTGGTGTTACAATCTTCTTTAACATTAAACATGAACGTATGCCCAGAGTCAGAATGTATAAAGCTCGGATCTTCATTTATACTAGTACAATAATTACAAGCACCACATCTCTTAGTGCCTGTCAGTATATGGTTCGTATCTTGCCCTTCATGTTTAGGATAACATAACTGTCTTATTAATGATTTTTTATTCCTGTAAACAAAAGAGGGGTTAGTTCCAAGAATTCCAGCTGTATTTTCATCAGTTTGCAAAACATGCCACTGTTTACTAACTATATTCTTATAAACATTGACTTCACTACTATATGTTAAATTAAAACAAAAGTTTCTATCTCTAGATCTATGATTTGAAACATTTCTTCTCTGGGGTGAGGAAAAATAAGCTTTACCAAGGTTCTTCCTCTCCTTCCTAATTACTTCACTTGTTTTATGAACCTCAATACTATCATAACTCCTACATTCAAAATATTTGGTGAGTTTTACCAAGCTGTCTTCAAAATCTATATCATTAGCTATTAGCCTTGAGGCACATAGCATAAAGGCTCTGGTCTACATCATGTAGTCCCCCTGAAACCAGAATTAAAGAACACGGGTTTGAGAAAGTAATTTATATAATATTTATACTATATAAGTTAATATAACATATAAATATATCTAGATTTTTATGTCATTTAGCGTATTGTTGGGTTTTCAATAGTTTTTATGTATTTTGTTCATACATATATTTTTTATAAAGGATGTTTTTTACTGTGGTTGTCTTTTTAAATAGCTCTCTTCCTGAGCATATTTATTACTTTCTTACATATCACATGACTAATTATTGTTAATTGATGTAGTACTTAAACCTGTGTTTTTTTGGTCTTTTTGTGATCTGAAGAAGCAATACTTTGAATTGTGAAAGCGTTCATCTTTTTATTAAACCTTTTGACTACATTGGACTTGGAATTTCGTCTTATCAGCCATGGAACTGCACTTTGCTTTTTTTTTACCTGTTGACTGTTTGGTTTTCTGCAGCTAACCATTGTGAGGGATTTATATTTTCTTAACTTACTTTGACATACATTTACTATGTGGCCTTGCATTAATAACATTAAGAAAAAGGATATGTGGGGGCATTTGGGGGTGGGAAGTTGGCATAACGGTTAAGGTGTTTACCTTACAGACACAAGGTGCAGGATTTGATTCTTACATGAGGCAATTGGCTAGGCTTAATATGGCCCACAAAGGCAGTTAGCCTAGTACTATCTATGTGTGTCTACACATAAACATACATGGACACACACACACACACACACACACACACACACACACACATATATATATATGTGTGTGTATCTGTAGACACACATATACAGTTACACAAAATTTCCATTTTGATTTGTTTTTCTTTGAAGGACATGAAGTACACACACAGGCATGTAATCTACTTCTCTGTTACACACACACACACACACACACACACACACACACACACACACACACACACACACACAAATACATACACGTGCAAGCACACACACGCACACACACATTCATGTTTTTTTACACATGTACTGTATATATATATATATATATATATATATATATATATATATATATATGCACATACACATATACACAAGCACATGCACACACACATACTATATATATATATATATATATATATATATATATATATATATATATACAATATGGGTGCTTACAATCTGTTATTTATAATAAAGTTAGCATAGTCGGGTTAAGCATTATTAATGTACACATTCTAGTAAATACATAACCACCAAATGAATAACAGAAAAGACAAAAACTGAAAACAACCCAGGAACGAGACCAATCAGTCCAGTTGAGCAATTGAACAGTTTAATGTTGAGCGCTTTCGAAAGACAGATATACACATGGATATGTAAATCCCTGTGACCAGAAGTACTCCAGATTTATAAACACTGGGCCTAAAGAGGGTATGTCAATGGCTCTAAAAGGAATTTTATATACATATACCAGAAAAAAGAAGGAATACAATTGAGAAAGTATACCTGAGAGATGAGGAAGCTAAGTCCTTTAGAGTAGAAGCCAGATGGATTCATTTCTTCCTGTGTGAAAGGAAAATATATTCTGATTTCTCAATTAATAGGAAAATAAAGAGACCTGCTATATTATTGTGGGGTCTGTGTTAGAACCATGCAGTTATTTTTCCAGCTACTGTGTCAAAACCCAGTCTATAAGGGAATACTTCATTTTAATGGAAATAAATATTTCTTTTGACATGGACTGTGAAAAACCTGCACAGCAGGAAACACAGAGGAGAATTTATTTTTTCTTCAGACATTGAACTGCTTGGTATCAACTGTATTTTGCTTTTTTTTCTGAGCTTTATTGTTAATAATTATGAGTCTCAAACTGCAAAGTTGACTCTGGGGATTACTTTTTTTTTAGAAACAAAAATGTATATGCTAATATTGGTCATATGTTTAAGTATAACAAAATATTTAGTTTCTTTTTGTAATCTATAGAAATATTTATTCCTGCTTTCTTTAGTCCACAGTCCATTTACTTATTGAATCATTTCATCTTTCACAGATTCATTTGTTCACTGATTCATCTGATGGAATTTTGTTTTTATTTATTTATTTGTTTCACAAATAAGTGATATGCTGAGTCTATGGTATTGCTATAGATGCAGACGATTAATTTAAAATTTAATAAGAACATCTTTAGTGAGTGCTGGACTATTGTGATGAAAGAAGACAGCAGAGAAGGAGGAGAGGAGAAGACTACAAAACCCTCTTCCATCTAGGCTCCTGCTGAGTTTATGCACTAACGGACTTCATTGGCTTTCTAGGACTAGGTCTTCAGAGTACTAGTCTTTTTTGATAGTATAGGCTTCCATATCACAGCTACCTGATCTTGAATTCCAGTTAGGGATTGGAGTGTTTGTTTTGATTAGCTGGTGCCTGTAGGTATTCCGGCTGCATTTTTTGTGGCCAGCTTCAGTGGAGCAGAGCCTTGCAAACTTTAAACACCATGTGATCTGATCGATTCAGCATGCTGCTGACTCAGGGCTGCAGCTTGAACCAATTTTTACCCTTTGTGGTGGAAGCATAGCTGGTTCAACCAGCACTCTGGGCCATTACTATGAACCAGTTCCCCACCCCCTCAGCTCTTCAAGTGAAGAGTAAAAAAAAAATAAGTAAATAAAACAAAATAAAAAATAAGCCATCTTTTATCACAAAGATTGGCTTATTACAGTTAATTCTATACTCCCCCTGTCTTCCTTTAATTTAAAAAAAAAAAAAAAAAAGCAGACATTCCTTCTACTAGCACACCAACCAGCTGTCCAAATGCACAGCATGCACCCTCCTCTTGCCCCACCCATCCAGGTCCCATTTCTGTTCCTTGCCTCCAGCCCTCCTTCAACATATTTTAGTAAAACAAGTCTTAAATTGTAGCAAACAGTTGCTACAGTTTATACCCTGCCTGTACAGAGTGCTATGACTCTCCTGTTTTACTCTAAAAAAATTTTTTTAAGCTGTAGCAAACTGCTTGATACAAATGTAACAAACAGTTGCTACATTTTATACCCTGCCTGCATGAGGTGCCCCAGCATTCAAGTTATAGACCACACAAGGAGCATTACAGCATTCAGGTTTGACCGCAAAATTAATATTGGGTTTTAAAAGCAATTATGGCACTAAAGGGAAATTGAGATTGGCTGACAGCTGATCGCACTCCCCAACACATTTTCCACCTGGGGCAGTTACACCTCTCACCCAGCCCTAGCTATGCTACTGCTATTAGGTATCCAACACAAGAGTCTAATCAACAAGGGGTAAGGCAACATCTGCATCCTTGTTGCATAGGATATAAATTTAACTTTTATTATTGTAACTGATTGAAATTAGTAGATTTGGCCTACTGACTGTTGTGCCATTGAACTTAATAACATTGCACTATTGCAGTTTGCTTGTTTTATACTGCTGTTCCCTTTTGTTTTGCTGACTATAATGTTATTAAGTTTAATTGTGCTTTGCTGCTTTGGTAATGTTGTTTACTACTGGAAATGTCTAAAGTAACACTGCTACTATACAATAATAGGTATATAAAAACCACAAATGTAACTTATCATTTCAGTTACAGATTGTACTTTTTGACTATTAGTGCTGTTACATTTTTGTCTGTTACTGCTTACTCTACTTTTATGACATTTAAAGCTTCTGCTCTTTGGAACTGCACTAGAGAGTGCAGGTTACCTTTGTGATATTCTCTTATTGCTTCACTCACTGCTTACTGTTAATGCACTGAAACTATTTATTTCACAGTTACCAAACTTGAAACAACTCAATTAAACTATCTGTAGATTCTACAGCTACTATGTCTGGAACAGCTACTGTGTCTTTGTTCATTAGGTTAGACCATATGCTGCTCATTGCTTTTACTAGTTGGAGACAAGGCTCAGTCCTGGGACCCCTACTGTTCAGCATATACTTCTCAGAAGTACAGGCAAACACAGGAGGACAATGGCTAACCAAGTTCGCCAATGAGTGCAAACTGGGAGCCATAATTGACTCTCCGGCTGACACGGACATTCTCCAAAAGGGCCTTACTGAGACGGACACCTGGTGTCAAAGTCATGGTCTCAAGCTAAATGCCAAAAAATGCATAGTCATCCCACTTAGGAAAAACAAAACACCCATGAATTACCACATAGGTGGCAGCCTTCTTAATACAGAAGAGGTAATAAGAGATCTGGGGACCCAGGTAGATAGTAATCTCTCCTTTGACAATCATATTGCCAAAGTAGTTAGGAAATCCTTCTATGTAGCCCATCTAATTACTAAAGGGTTTGCATCTAGAAATCAAGAGGTTATAGTGCCCCTCTACTTGTCACTCATCAGACCCATCATAGAGTACAATGCCCCAATTGGGAAGTACCTCACAAGACACTTCCAACAGCTGGAAAGACCACAAAAGTACCTCACCAAGAAGATTACTGACCTCAAACATATGTCCTATGCAGCCCAAATGGAAAAACTCCAGCGGTACTCAGTCGCATATCGCTTACTCAGAGGTGATCTCTGCCTGACTTACAAAGCCATGTCCAACTCAGAATTTATGGACATGCTCCACCTAAAGAAATCCAAGTCACTGCGAGCCACTTGCTCCAGTGAGCTAAACCTCACCACAATAATAAATAGAACATGCTGGAGGGATAGATTCCTGTCACAGAGACTCCCCATGCTTTGGAACAAAATTCCTAACTACATTAGGCAGAGCCCCTCACAAACACTCTTTAAGAAAAACCTTGACGAGTGGATGGGTAACAGAAAATACACCCCTGGGATCACTTCCTTGGCTCTTCTTGACAGAGGCTCAGTTAATTAATCAATGGGGCAGCGAAAGCTGACACACTCTGACTAGGCTTATAAATGCCCTTGGGCAGATAGCCTAGTACCTACCTATGAACCTATGAACCTCTGAGACCATATAAGCCTACTAGGCAAAAGTGTTTGATTTAAATGTGCCCCTAGTTACTGATGATCTTATTGTTCCTACATATTTCTGCCCTATTTACATATTTTGCACTTGTGAATACTCCAGTAATCACAGATCTTATTCTTGTATCTTTTAGCTGTATCTCATATTGTCACCTTTTTCTAGTCCATTAATTTATCCCTCAATGTTTTTTTCAACAAGAGAAAGTTATAAAGCTATTCTATCTTGGTAAACCACTTCACCTACACTGGCCAATGTAAAACCTCAGTCAGCTTTTGTCCCTTTTGTAGTCAGCCTGATTGCACTAGGTACTGTGAGGCAGCACCGTAACTGCTTTATACTTATCAAAAACTCTTTATTGCTACTGCAAAATGACTCAATATGCAAGAGATGTTAAGTGTTTACTTACCATGGTGGCTACCTTCTCACCTCAAAACAGATTCTTTAAGTAAAACATGCATGCATGAATGCATACACAGAACAGAGCACTACTACTAAGCCACCTACTCTGAGGTTGTTAAAATAACACTGCCTAAACCCGCCAGGTTAAAGACTAAGAAACATCAGGCATTAGTTTATACAACATACCCACCTTCACTCTTCAAACCCACAGCCAGTACATGTACCTGTAAGAGTCACAAGGTTGCAGACTCCAAGCCCTCATGTCTCACTTAGACTGCATATAACCAGGTTAATGTGTTAGTAATAGGTGATTCTGCTTTCAGGCATACAGATGTCACCCTCACCAGACTGAATAAAAATAGGGTGACACCTGTCTTACTGGAGATAGGACCTGAGATGTAACAAGGGTTCTTGGATCCTTCTGTCCTGACAAATATGACTATGACCTGATAGTGTTCATGTGGGGTAAATGACCTTAGGTGCTCTACCAAGAGAGACTTGCAGAAGGATATGACTGAGCTTTTTAGCTACATGTCCAAGGCAAGAAAGATACTGGCCTTGAATGGAATTCTGCCATCATCAGAATGAGTCCCAGATTCATAAACAAGATAATTAGCTTTAATAATATGTAAGTGGTGTCATTCCAGGGTGGTCCAGTATGTATCAACTTGTGATGAGATGGCCGTCAAGTCTCATTACTTTACCAGGGATTGTTTATACCTCTCTTAAAAAGGCTTACACATTCTGGCTTAAGTCCTTGCTGCTGACATGGTGCCTTTCATTGGCAGAATCTGTCTACTGGACATTCCAAACCAGTAAATTCTAATTTGGAACACATGAATGTGGCTCTGTTCAACACCAGGGGTCTTAACAAAAACAAAAATACCCAAACTCGAGGCACATCTGCACCTGAAACACATTCATACATGTGTAGTTACAGAGACATGGCTTCAGATCAATGAAAGCTCTCTCTCTGCTCCTGGGTTATGCCTCTCATGTTTTAAAACCTGCTGGCAATTGTGGGAAAGTATCAATATTTTGTCAAGGATATTCTCACTTCTCCACGGTTTCCTTAGGACACCAAACTTGAACACATAGATGTCCAAATCACCATAAACAAGACTACTTATCACTTCATAGCTAGTTATAGAATACCATCACTGCCACCGTCTAAACATGATAGCTATCATAACACCTTAGAAGAAATCTCCATAAACAAAATACCTTTCTACTGAGGGACTTCAACTTCCATTAATAAACTGGATGACCTACACTGCCAGTGGTTGATATGCCAGACACCTCCTTGACATTACAAATGCTAACTTTTTTTCAGAAGAAGTTAACCATCCTATTAGGGGTCCCGATATCCTTGATCTAATCCTCAGAGATATGTCCATTTCTTGTACAAGTCCATATGTATTATTCTAATGTGCTAAACTGGACCTTTAATTAGTGGTCTTTTCCTTTAAAACTAATGATACATTCACTGTAAATATCTGTCTGTTTAGGGACTCGTCAAAAGCAAACATTCTTCAGTTATTTGGTGACCTAAATAAATTCTGCAATAATGCTTTTCAGATGGATCTCATTGCTAAAGCATTGCCTAAGTCTCTGACTTTTACTCTTACTTAAATAGTTGTATTGATAAGTCAGTCCCTATTTGCAGTAAATATAATTACATTTTTAATAACAAACCCATACCAGTACATTATATAACAAAAGGAAGAAATTGCTTAATGCTTACAAGAGGCCCCATTATACCTACCTTAAGAGCATAATTAAGCAAACTAGTGAAGATCTTAACAGAACCATTAGGAAACTCAAAACTGAGTATGAACTTAAAATAGCTACTAAAACTGAAAATAACTGCAAATCTGTTTTGAACTATGTCAGGGAGTTAAGAATTAACACCCAAACGTGTTTAGAACCAGTCCTCAATAATATTACATCTTCTGATTCAAAGGAAATAGCTAATATCCTGACAAATTTGCTGTAAAATTTACTCCACCCAGAGTTATAGCTATTCCACAGATTTCACAATTCCAGCCATCCCCTTTAGTTACTATAAAACAAGTTCTTTCATCCCTTTAAAAACTAAGTAAACCTTATCCATGGACCCTCATAATATACTAGTTTGCATGTTTGTTGTTGTTGTTGTGTCTTTCAGCTTTTCCCGGTTAGGAGTTGCCACAGCGGAACTCCGGTCCGCTAATGATTGGCAGTAGATTTTTACATGCCGAGTTGCCGGCCCTGATGCACAACCTTCAATGAAGGTATGCCAATTCACGCATCTCTCCACACAAAAGACACTCTAGCTGAGAATCGAACAGGGCAACGTCTTACTTTGAGGCGACAACACTACCGCAGCACCACCACCGCAGTATACTAGTTTGCATGTTTATCAGTGCTAAATAAGGCCTATCAGAACCCTTACTTAACCTCTATAATTTAAGCCTCTCCACCAGATACATTCCTGAAGCATAAAAAACAGCTGTCTTAATGCCATCACACAATGGTGAGACAACCATAGACACTGGCAACTACAGACCTCATTAATATGGACATTGGACATTTCTTAACCTTGGACCCTTATCAATTTGTCTCTGTCAAGGGAAAGTCCTTCCTCTTTAACATAACAAATTTTTTTGAAAAAGTCACTGAAGCAGTGGATAGTCATTACATGGGACATGGTGTATATCTGGAACTGGCCAATGCCTTTGATACTGTTCCGAATGCAGGCATTATTGACAGACTCATAAATCTGAATATAAAGCCTTATGTTGTAAGATGGATAACTAACCTATTATCTGACCGAACATGTAGTTTGATTTGTAAGTGCTACTTCTGAAAGCAAAAATATTACCAGTGGAATACCACAGTACTCAGTGATGGGCCCTCTCCTAATTGACATTTATTTCTCAGAACTTCAGTATGACATTCTTGGCCTAATGGTTATCTAAGTTTGCAAATTACTGTAAATTGGATGCTGTTATTCAGTCTTAAACTAACTCACAATTGTTCCAATGTGGGTTAGAGCATGTGAACAATTAGTGCAAGGAAAATGGTCTCAAATTAAATGTAAAAAAGTGTAGTGTAGCTCATTGTATTAAGCAAAACATTTTCATATACCATATGTGTGATAAACTGCTTCAATCAGACACTGTCATAAGGGAGCTAAGCACTCATGTTGATAATTCCTTATCATTTGACCATCATGTCTCTGAAGTAGTTCAGAAAACCTTCTATCTGATTCATCTAATTTCCAAAGGTATTTCACCTAGATCCTAAGAAATCTTAATTCCTATATTTCATTAGACTCATTATTGAATATAATGTACCTTTTGAAATGTATTTTTAAACATTATCACTTGACTTGAGAGACCACAGATATTCAAAGCAAAAAAGATCATGCTCTCAAACATCTTAATTATCAGAACAGACTGACAGCCATCACTCTGTCCAGTGCCTTACAGACTCCTCCATAGCAATCCTTCTAGACTTTTAAGCTGTGAAAAATCCAGCCTGTTTGACCTCCTATTCTTTCACAAAACAAATGGTACCTCCTATACCCAGATAAACAAACTAAACCTACATCAAGGGATAAATAAGGCATTTTGGTGCAATAGATTCATATCCTGTTATACTCCCCCACTTCCAGAACAAAAACTTCCACTATTTTTCAAGCAGAATAACACACTTGTCACTTTGAAGGTAAATTTAGATAATTGTATGGGCAGCTTCAAAATTTTCCACTGATCTATCTTGTCTTGTCCACTTTGTGGCTGTAGACGATGTTTGCGTAATGGTTTTGGAGTAGACATAATAATTCCTAGACTTATTACCTGGTACTTACCTGTGTACTTATGAATCTAATTAATGAAAAAGATGGTGTATTTAAACACAATCTGAGAGGATTTGCTCTTTCACCCCCCCCCCCCCATCTCACCATGCTTAGACATTAGGAGAGAATGTTATTTAAAAAAACAATAGCAGTGTTCTTTGTTTCTTTGTAAGTAATTAATTTCTCATGTTTTTTTTTTTTTTTTTTTTTACAAGGTTCTCTTCTCATTATAAGATAGGTTAAGACATAAGACAGGACCATATCTTAGAGAGCAAAACCTTGAACCAAATAATTCATACCTTTAGATTATCAAGACAAGCAAGTAACATTAGGAAACCTTATAAGTGTGGCATTCTTCACCAAACAACAAACCGTACATTATTGGATTAGTTACCAAGATCTGTCCAAGAATGTTCAAGTCATAATCTATCTTGGAAAAGTGATTAGGATAGGAATTTCAAAACTAATTGAGTAGTTCAAATTCCATGATATTCACAGCACCATTTCATAGGTTCATAGATTCATAGGTATATACTAGGCTAACAATCACCAGAGCTTTTATAAGTCTAGCCATGTAACCCAACTCAACTGGGTCTCCTTGTAACATGTGCATATTAAGTGTTGGGGGGTTTTAGGAGGGGTATGTTAGGAGATTGCTAAACAGTTGTCTGGAGGTATGTTAGTTAGGGAATGTTTACTGTCAGCTTCTGACGATAACTGACAATGCTCACCAGCCTAGGGGATGAATTTATGATTACCCATCCAATGTTAGTTATGGGATGCCTACTATCAGCCTATGTCTGTAAGAGACATGGGTGCCAACTCAGGGATGAATTTACAATTTTCCATCCAATGGTCAAAGTTACATTTGACTAAGGGCAAGGAATGGACTCCATTTCATGTAGATGTGGACACTATTCTAGGGCACGGTGATCCTTTGAGACACATATTCATCTCACCAGCATGTTTTATTTGTCTCGCAAGCAAAGTTCACATCCGTGGATTTAGTGGTTTTGGTGCTGCTCATTTTGTGGATGTGTAAAAACTGCATCAGGGATGGATCTAAGGATGAAATTATATGCCAAACACAGATCACCTCTCAACAATCTGTAGCAGCCCAAGTGTAGAGACAGGGCTGTAAGGTGAACTGTGTAGAACAATGTGCTAACACCCTGGAATCTGTTGGTGAGGAACCACTGTAAGCATTCCAACTGTTGCATATGCCTAGTCAGGTACATGATGAAGGGGGCATTGTACTCAGTGATGGGTCTAATAAGGGCTTAGTGGAGTGGTACTATCATTTCTTTAGTCCCAGATGCCATACCCTTATTTATAATTTGGATGTCATAGAATGATTTTCTTACTACCTTGGCTACTTGTTGGTCAAAGACCAGATTACTGTCTACAGAAGTTCCCAGATCTCTAACTGCCAGGTCAACTTTTAGGGGTGTC
Organism: Protopterus annectens; assembly: GCF_019279795.1. Lineage (NCBI taxonomy): Eukaryota > Metazoa > Chordata > Ceratodontiformes > Protopteridae > Protopterus > Protopterus annectens. The sequence goes on along the minus strand of NC_056732.1, from coordinate 701,429,120 downwards.
TTATCAACGGAGTAATTTGCCTAGGTGGACATTTTCCCAAAAGGCACTATAATGCACTTTTTTTGCATTGTTTTAATCCACGGCTTTGGCATCAGTCATTTGTCTGCATTCAACCCTCTTGCAATATGTCAGTATCATGGCGGAATTTTTGATAGCTCACAATTTGCAGTCATCTGTAAACTAGGTGAGCCAGAGGCACTTCACATTAGCCTTGACCTCTGAGAAATGGATGTCAAACAGGAGTTGGCCCAGCACAGACTCCCATTTCACTCCGCTGATGACCTGCTTCTTGGTGGAGGTAGTCTTACCAATCCTGACTTTTTGGGTCCTACCAGTAAACCAGCTGATAATCCAGTGAGCTATGTAGGGATTTATGCCTAGTTTTGTGAATTTGTCCACAATACCTGAGTGGGGTATTGTATCTTTAGCCAGGTCTAGGTAGGTGGTATGCACCATTTTTCCTTTATCCATTGCCTAGGTTGCCTTCTCAAAGAAGTCTGCCAGATTAAATATACATGACCTTCCTTTATCAAAACAAGACTGAGATGGGCCTCGTGTCTCTAGGTTGCCAGTGTCTTGTTGTTCATTTCCATGATAATTTGTAACATGGCTTTGCATATTCAACTAATCAGACTAATGGGTCTGTAGTTTCTGGAACCAGTTGATGCTACACTCGTGTCAAGGGTGATAACCATTACTGTCCTCTCTTCACTTAATATGTAGCCTGTTTTGAGGCTTTATTTGAAAAGTGACTCAAGTGGGATAGGTCATGTTTTAGGCTATTTAGGTAGCAACCTGGGATATTGTTGGGCCCCACTGAGGCTATATTTTAGCCTTAGTTTGTGCCACTATGACCTGCTCCCTGCTGATAGGGATTTAAGCTGGTAGGGATTTCACAAGGGGTGGCAGGGCATAGTGGGGGGTGAACTTTGAGCTGACTTTGTTGTCCAGCAGATTCTCTGTAGTCTGTATCATTCTGCTCAGTGAAGGTGATACCATTTACTATCAGTTCTGTACACTACTGAGTGCTACCTTTGAGGTTTCAGACATAGCTATAAAAGGCCCTGTAGTTGTCTTTAGCCTGAGAATTTATCTTGACCTCATAATTAGTCTTCTGGGATTAAATGAGTCCTCTTACTTTCCTCTTTAGTTTAATAAGTCAACTCTTGTCATTATGAGAGTGCTCTTTCTGACTTTGACCATGACTTTTTTTTACTTTTGTTATATACTTTGTTAATATTGGGATTTTACCAATGTAGTTTGTTTTTGAGTTTGCTTTTGACTTACTTCTGGTAGGTAGAGCAGCCTCTATGCAGCCATTTACTTGTCTGAACAGTACTTCTATGAATAATTCTGCATATGCTGGTGGGAACTCTTGCTTAGGCAGGCCATTGAATTTTGTCAACATTTTGCTTAATAGGATGTAGTTTGCTTTAGATTAGTTCCTAACAGTTAACGGGTTTTGCTGGGTTTTCCAAAATTGAGTTTTATTTTGAAAGAGGCAAGTTTGTGATCTGACTTCACAATTGAGGACATGACACAGGGGGGATGCAGCAGTCTTCCATATTGGTGAGACTAGGTCTAGTATGTTCGAACCTCTGGTTGAAGTGTATACTAACTGATCAAGGCTCATTTATTTAGAGCTTCCATGTGCCTGACTTACATGCCTGTGACTACAAGACCTTTGGATTGCATCAAAAGCCATACATGGACCTACAAAGCTGATATACATCTTTTTTTTTTTTGCACTTGCTTTAACTATCTCAGTGTTATTTAACAGTTCTGTGCTGCATTTATTAATTTGCTTGAATTTATTACTGTGTTTCAGTCTGCACTTGTTAACAGAATGCCATATTTGTTAATGTACTGTTCTTAGGTCATTTTAACTGTATCCTGATATTTCCTAACCTCCTCTGATACTGCAAAAGCTGTTCTTAGCTTGCCAAATTTCATCTGAGATTTGCCAAAATATTTCTAAGTTTTGCAAAGTTTTTCTGTTTTGTAGACGTTTTCCTACATTTGTGCACATTTTTCAGCATTTGCAAACATTTCTCAGGGCTTGTAAACTTATTTCCAAGGACTCCTTATACTTCAGGAGTGCTACCTTTTGTAGTAAAGCATTTGTTACTTCACTTGAGCTCAAAACCAGGTTGTTTTACATTAAGAGGGTTTTGTTCTGTGCTGTGGTGGGAGCAGAGGGCTGACGCAACCCAGCCAAGTTGGGGACTGCTGGAGAAGGCTTCTTGTGTGTTTATCAGATTGGCCTAAGGGCTTGACTGAGTAAAAGTCTTTCATCTTGCTGGTAAAAGCCTCATATTTTCACATGCTCCTAACACAGTTACACATGCCTTGTATATAAGCAAACTTCTCCAGTTTAAAATCCTGTATTGCAAATGCTCTCCATAGCCACAAACTGTTCATAGCTGTTCAAAGAGCTGCTAGTTTTTGCAGAGGGTAGCACCACTGCAAGTCATTCTATAGTATACTAAACACTCTCACTTAGACCTTTAACTAACTCTCCCCTACTTTTTTCTGGCCTGCTGTATATGGGTATCTTGAGAAAGTGTTTAGTAAATGCCTCATGTTCATTGGCAACCACTTAATTTTAGAAAAGACAAACACAGTATGTGAGAGATGTTGATACACAATGTCATTGGAGGCAAAGCCCTCACAGGCACACACAAAAAATGCAAATCAGGTTGTCAAAGTTTCACCCAAAACGCTCACCACCAACACTAAGGAACAAAGAGATAGACCCACATATGTAGAAGAACTCACATGTAATCTACCCAAACCTTCAAGACCTCCAAAAGCATCTCTCTGTCACCCCACACACACACTCAAAAATGACAGTGCTTCACACAACACATAGCTCTGAAAATCATAGTAGCCCTACTTCCAAGCCCAAAAGGCAACACACCACACAGCCAGAGTTATTGGTGATTCCATTGTAAGACATATTGATGCTCCCATTACTAGGCTAAATAAGGAGAAGATTATAGTGAGTTGTCTGTCTGGAGCCAGGATCTACCAGATCACACATGTGCTTAGATCTTTAAACCACAAGTATCAGTATGACATGGTAATAGTCCATGTGGGCCTAAATGACTTAAGATGTACCCCACTGGATGATATGAAGAGAGACATGAGGGAGCTCTCTGAATGTATGTCCCAGGCAGGTGTGAATCTAGCCTTGAGTAGCATCCTATCTTCACCAATGATGATGCAACTGTACCAGCAAAAATATTATTGGCTTTAACAGTTGGCTTAGTTTCTGGTTTCACAATAAGGGAATCCAATATCTGTCAGCCTGGGGAGACATGATGACAATCCACGATGCTTTGCCAGAGATCGTTTGCACTTGTCAACACATGGCTTCCAGACACTGGCAAAACCTTTATCTATCCCCATAGTTTTAGGCCGTACCAAGTTGTTAAGCCATCCAAAATAACAAATATCACTCCTGACAACCTAAAGGTAAGCTGCTCACACTAGGAGTTTAAATAAAAAAATGCACTCCCTGGAAGCACTTCTCACCCTGGAGAATGCAGACATATATGCAGTCACAGAAACATGGTTCAGATCCATAGACACAGCACCCCAGCTATCAAAGGCTACAATGCTTTTCATACATTTCGATCCCCCTCAATTCAGGATAAAACAAAGGGAGGAGGTGTCTCAGTGTTCATAAAGGACAAGTACACTGCTAGACTGGTCCAATAACATGACTCATTTGAGCTGCTCCATGTCCAACTAACCATAGGTACAACCCTCTGTCATATCCTTTCTAGCTGTAAATCTCCTAACATGAGTGTGGAATACCAAACCTTCTACCTAAACCTACAGTAATCACTTAACATTCAGCCTAACGCCATACTTATGGGTAACTTCTACTACCCTCCATAAACTAGGAGACTTAAACAACCAATGATTCACTTGCTTTGATGTTTTTGGACATTGTCAATGCAAGCACTTTGTACTAGTACCTAGTACGTAGACCTGGTACTCACGAACAAGTGGGGGGGGTGCTGTTCTATCCCATGCATTAACTTCTCCCTGGTCAGATCTGACCAGAAAAGAATCTCCTTTACTATTAAAACTAACTTAGAACCCCCATCAAACTCCAAACCTGTTAAGAACTTTGCTAAGGCCAATTACCTCAAACTAAGCGGCAGCTTGTTAAACTTTTAAACCCCTCCGGACCTAGATGATACTGAAGCTGTACACAAAAGCACTGTATAAACACATTCATAGCTGTACAGAGGAGGCAGTACCTCTCTGAGTCAAACCTATGATTATTGGCAAAAATAACCCATTACCATTAATAAGCTATTCAACAAAAGGAAAAAAATATCTTCTCCAAAGCTAGAAGCAACAGACAAAACAGTGCAAAAAGACATTTACCAGTATAAACAAACAAATTAGAGAGCTGGTTAAATCTGGTAAAGCAAACTAAGAGGCAAAGGTAGCCTTCTGGGAGAAAGATAATCATAAGGCTTTTTTTAATTATGTTCTTAACCTCAGAAGAAATACTCTGCAATGTGTTGAGTTAATCATGAACAGCAACACTTACAGCCACCCTGAACCTCCCCCATCACCTCCTATCACATACAAAGAAATACCTGCAATCATCTTCCTACTGGTCATTACAAGGGAATAGGTCCTTACTGCACTCACTAAAGCCAACCACACAGCTCCCATTGATCCTGACAGCATTCCAGGATGCTTCTTAAATAGCTTAAAACAGAATCTATCAGGGCCACTAGAAGCTCTCTTTAACCACAGCCTCCTGATTGGCTTTTGTTCCAGAGGAATGGAGGACGGCAATAGTCATCCCTCTGTACAAGAGGGGCCCATCAACTGATGCAAAGAACTACAGACCCATAAGTTTGATCAGTCATATCTACAAGGCCATGGAGAGAATCATCATGGACCTGATCAATAATAACATAGGAAAGCTTCAGATACTGGACCAGACTCAGTTTGGCTTTATCAGAGGGAGGTCTTGCCTGCTCCATATGGTGGACTTTGAGAAAGTCACCAGGTCCATGGATGGGGGTAAAACAGCATGCACCTCTTATCTATACCTGACCAAAGCTTTTGACACAATCCCCCCTGCCTTGGAGATAATAGATAAACTTATTGCATTATGCATAAACCCCTACATCATCAGGTGGAGAGCAAACTGGCTCACTGACAGAGCACATTGTCTGGATAGTCAAATGCATTTCTGATAAGAAATATGTTACTGGTGGTGTCCCACAGGGCTCAGTGTTGAGATCCCCCTGTTTTGGTAGCTACTTCTCTGAAGTGAAGCACAATTTTGGGGGCCTCCAGGTCATCAAGTTTGCCATCAACTCACCAAATGATGTTTATATCCTACAAACAGGCCTAAAAATGACAAATGACTGTTGCCAAAACCATGGTCTGAGAAAAAATGCTAAAAAATACATAAACATGCCATTCAGTAACTCACAGATCCCTGCAAATTATAATATTTATAGCACACCCCTAAAAGTAGACCCAGTGGTGAGGAACCTATGAACACAAACAGATAGTAACCTAAACTTTGACCACCAGGTAGCTACGGTAGTGATAAAATCCTTTTTCATGGCTCAACTTATAAGTAAAGGCATAGCATCAAGGTCAAAGAAAGTCATAGTGCCATTGTACTACACCCTTATCAACCCCATAATCAGGTACAATGCTCTCTTCTGCATGTACCTAGCCAGGCAATTACACCATCTGGAGTGGCCACAGAGGTATCTCACTAAAAAAATCAAAACATAAGGCACATATCTTATGTAGGCCAACTAAAGGCCCAATACCGTTATTCCATCTCATATCATTTATTGAGAGGTGACTTATGCCTGACATACAAGACATTCTCTGATCCAGTCCTGATGAAAATGTTACATATTCACAAGAAAAATTATACAAGGGTTACACAATCCATGGACCAAGAACTCATTTGTGACCCTAACAGAACTTGCTGGAGAGACAGAGTCAAATCCCAAAGATTATCGTGTCTATGGAATAAATTTCCCATCTTCATAAAACAAGGGCTATCCCTCATTCTCATAAAAAAAAAAAAAAAAAAAAAATTTTGGTAAATGAATGAGGAACCATAAAAAAAATTCACACCTGAGGTGCTGCCCATGTGTCTTATGGACATATGTAACCTGTAAAGTTACTTAGAACTCGAATATCCAAAGACCCACCACCCCATTACTGGTGAATAAAGATATTATATTGTCTTATCTTGGGTATTATTGGCCAGGCTTGTAAAGACTCTTGTGCCATTAACCTAGTAATTACCTATGATCCTATTAATCTAAAAGGCCACTTGTGTTAACAAAGTCCAGAAAATTAAAAAAAAAATTCACAAATCTGATAGTGGTAACCAAATCAGAACAAGAACAACAAAAAAAAAAACATGTATGGAACCAACCAGCAAGAAATCACCAGAATTAGCATACAACAACTTTTATTCACTGCTTTTGTCAACAGACATCTTCAGAATAAAGTCGGGTAAAAACTTTCCACATTATATAGATAAAGACAACCAATCAAAACACACCTAATTAGCACTAATTAAAAACTTCAATTAACAAATATACATACATGTCAAGCAGAGCGCCTCCTTGGCCTGCTTCAAAAGAAACCTTGACGATTGGATGGGAGATTGGAAATTCACCCCGGGGATCACGTCAATCACCCTGCTAGACAGGGGTCCAGGGAAGTAAATACTGTGGGAAGAAATATCCAGGGAATTGTTATGGCTAGGCTTGTATAGGCCCGAGGGCCGATAGCCTAGTACCAACCTATGAACCTATAAACCTATGAACCTATGAAATACATACAAATATACATTAAAAACATATAATAAACTTTAAAACTAATTTTTACTTATAAATAATCTCCTGTTTTTTTAAAAAAAGCATTTAATATTAATCATATCATTAAGTCCAGGAGTCTTGTCTGCACCTGATTTTAACTTCCATAAGGCTTCTTTTTGTTCCAAATAGTTCTTAAAGTCACCTCCCCTGGAATCTGCAAGACTTTGTTCTAAGATGGAAAAAATAAACTTCTTGTGTTTATTACACTCCAAAGTATGTTTATAAAGTGCACTTTTTATGTCTTTCTTTTTCAGACTATACAAATCTTCCCTAATCCTTTCAGAAAGTGCCCTTGTATTCATACCTACATAAAAAACAATACAACCAGAACATAAACTGATATAAATCACTCCCATAGTTTTACATTTAAACCTACCTGGAAATGACAGGGTACAAAATAAACTATTGAGAAGCACATAGGGCCCTTCCAAAATATAACGACACATATTACATTCCCCACATTTACACATCCCTTTAGATTTCTCACTAAGGGAACTGGGGGTAATATTTTAGTATTATCCTTCTGTAATAAGGTTTTTAAGTTAACATTGGGCCGGATTCACGAAGGCTTGCACGAAGTCTAAGACTAGAGTAAGACTCCATGCAGCCAACATGTCTGCCAAGCAATCCAGGAACAGCCAGCAGGGGCGTGCAAGAGAGCTCCTAAAATGACTCTTCCACGGACAGGGTTAGTTTATGCAAATAACCTAATTTGCTGCTGAAAGCTATGCAAATGAGGTAAATTTGCGAACCAGGAAACACTAACCTGTCCGAGCAAGATTAGTGTTATTTGCAGAAATGTACTCGGTTGGCAACGGAGTACCGTTCTGCAAATAGCAAAACGGAGCCATGACAGCTCCAAATAAAGGATGCATCCAGTTGAGGAAGCATGCCAATGGCCAAATATATGGCCATTGGCATTTTATTCCATTGCAAAATAATAAAAAAAAAGTTTTTTTCCTCGATCTCTGATGTTTAAGTGTATCGCAGTGCCGCGCAAATGTGCTGCTCTCTAAAAACCAGAAAAACAAACAATAAACGCCACAAATAGGGATTTTATTCAAAATATTCATCTGCCATGCAAGTGAATGGCAGGCTGAAGACAACATGGCTACTGAGTAGAGGTTACTAAGGGGGGAAGCTCAGCCTGAGAGATGTAACCAAGCATTAGTAGGCAATCCTATGCAAATGAGGATAAGGACATTGACTCCCAATTTTTCCTGCTATGTGAACCATGTCCCTAGAGTGTAAGAGTAGGATAAGGGGAGTAACAGAGTAGAAGATGGGTGACATCATGAGAGGGTATGTATCAAAAAGACTGTAAGCTGATTGGAGCAGAGTGGCATGTGCTTGCTGTGAGTTGCTCAGGACTAAAAGAGGTGTGTCTACAGTTGTTTAAACTGAAATCCAGAAACTGAAGGTGTACGCCATGGCTATCGCTGAAGTTTCTTGCAAAGCTGCTTACACTGTATGCGTGCGTGTGCGCACGTGTGCGCAGGTGTAAACCCGTCTAAGCCTGTGTGCGCGGGTGTGCACCCGTGTAAGCCTGTGTTAGGCCGTCTAAGCATGTATATACAAATGTGCATCTGCCTAAGCCTGTGTAAGCTTGTGTAAGCCTGTGTGCACGCATGTGTGCTTGTGTGCACGTGTTTGCACTTGTTTGCACGGCGCTGCCCCCTGTGGAAACAGAAAGGGAAAAGGAAGGAAAAGAAGTAGTAGGAAGTTAACCAAGGAGAACTAGCAGAGCTGCCAGGTGAAAGCAATCAGAATAAGCCAATTACACAGGCAGTACAGTAGCCCAGTCCAGCCCAGCACCTAAAACTCTGCAAACAACATTCCCCCATGTTTTTCTCAGAAACACTGCAACACTGCAGTCAACAAAGAGAAGTGAAAACTTAAAAAGCTTAAACTGAGACATAAAAATGTTAGGGGCTGCTATTACTGTTATAAGGCAACATGTGCAAGATGCTGAGGGTGGTGCCATTGCGAATTCTGCTGAGCAACCCACAGTGAGGAGACGGAGAAGAATGTACAGACCCAGGGTAACCTACCAGGGGCTACATGATCTGGAGATAGTGGAGCACTATAGAGTGGACAGAGAGCTCCTGCAGCAAATTATTGAGCTGTGCAGGCCACGCCTCACACACAGAACCAACAGAGGGGAACCCATCCCAATGGAAACCAAGGTATGTGTTGGCCTAAGAATACTAGCAACAGGTACCTTCCAGAGACCAACTGGTGATATGATGGGGATTTCACAGGCATCAGCATCAAGGGTACTGCACCAGTTCCTGAATGCCATGTCAGCACATGTCGGTGATGATGTATATTTCCCCAATTCCCATGAGGTATTAGCCAGCAATATGCGTCTCTTCCAGCAAATAGCGGAATACCCTGAGGTAGTGGGTGCAATTGACTGCACGCACATACACATCAAAGCACCAGCTGGTGAGCGAGGTAGGGCCTACATGAACCGCAAGGGCTTCCACTCCATCAACTGCCAGGTCATGTGCGATGCCCAGGGCATAATATTGAATGTGTGTGCTGGCTGCCCTGGAAGCTACCACGATTCCAATATCTGGCATCTGTCGCAGCTGTACCAGACATTTGCAAATGGGGACATCGGTGACGGTCACCTAGTGGGGGATGCTGGATATGCACTGGAGCCGTGGCTGACGACACCCATCAGTAATGCACACACACCTGAACAAGAACTCCATAATGAGGCACACCCACAAACACGAAATGTAATCGAGCGTGTGTTTGGGATGCTCAAGTCATGGTTACGGTGCCTGGACACATCTGGTAGAGCCTTGCAGTACTCACCAACTACATGTACCCAAATTGTCATGGCATGTGCCATGCTACACAATATGATCCTGTGAAAACAGCTGCAGCAGGAGCAGCATGGGGCAGGGCTAAACAGCCCCCCACCATTGCCAAGGCCTGCACAGGCACAGCATGACTCGGAGGAGGAACAACCTGAGCCTGCCCCAGTAGGCAGAAGGAGGTGTGCCCAGTATGCCTTGTCCTTGGAAAAGAGGCAACGCATAGCACATACACTGGCTCAGCAGGAACCCTGGAAATGATACCTCTCTCTGACTCGCACATAAAATAAACGGGATACCAATCTTGACACTACCTATTTCCAAACATGTATAGGGAGTGTAGTATGTGCATCCAACACAGGCAACCCTGCAGCACCACCTGAGGCATGATTGCCATGATTTAAGCAATATAAAACAGTGCTAAGCAGCTTTTACCAATATCTAGTATATGTAAACAAAATTGCTCGTGCAATGTTGGCCAAGGTCGGGCAAAGTTGAGCAAAGTCAGTTACACATGCTCATATCTGCTTTATTGTTCCTTAAGCAGTCTGGTCTGGCCAGCATGAAAATAAAAAGCAGGGACAGGGCTTGAACCCAGGATACTGTGCACTATAGTCACCGTACTGAACCACTAAGCCATGATAGCATTACAGTGACACAGACACAGCAGGACAATTGTACACTAATGCAAATACAAAGCAATGCTGTATCATGCCCCTAATGAGGCAAATGGGTAACCTCACCTACACGCCTATGCAGACAGAGAACATCAGGCCAGGCATTGTGATGTGGGTTGTGTAGGCTATGAAGTCACAAGCTAATATATGTGGCAATGGATGCTAAGATCTGTAGTACAGTAGTCTGCCTCAATCCAGTACAATAGGCAACAGTACAGACTGTAATGGTGTCCTGTACATAGCAGTGCAAGCACAGCAAATGTGTATAAGTGTCAGGTGAAACCCACATCCTATGTACACCCACAGTAACAATCCGGTGTGCCCACAGGTAGAAATGTACAAAGAATAGCTGCCCTCCCTGTATGTAGAAATGTTGATAGGTCTATGCAAAGTGTCTCATGGAAGCCCTGCAGGCACAGCATGATCCCTGTTGATCTATGACACAAAGGTGAGCCCTGCTGCAAAAATACACCTTGATTTACCATACACATATAGTATAAATGTGTATACTGTGCATGCTCACACACTCCAACAAATGTAGTGGATTTAATTCAGCATCACAATGAAAGGTCATACTGGGCATGCTCACACACTTAAAGAAACAAAGCAAATGTCAGGCAGGAAGATACTGAAAGGTCATACTGGGCATGCTCACACACTTAGGCTAAATACGGATATGATAATAAGGGATCTATGGACAAATGCGTATAGTCATCTCTACTACCAGAAACACATTCACAAAGTGGTCTAAAATTCTGCTATGTGTTCACACAAACTGCCAAGGTCTGTGCATGTAGGTCAAAGGAGGTTGCCACTACTCAGCAGTCATAAGACCTGTTAGAGAGTACCACAACACACTTGCAATGAATCTGACTAGGCACGTTCAGCAGCTAGAAAAACCAATGAAGTACCTTAACAAGAGGATTACTGGCCTCAAATAGTTGCTCCATGCAACAAGAATGAATGTAACCCAATCTGTACTCTGTTGCATACTGTCTACGGAGGAGATCTCTGCCCAACAGACAGGTCCATGTCATGGTTACACTCAGATCTGTCCTGAGTTACAGCTGAATGGCACTAAATGTACAGAGCCAACTGATATTGGCAACATCCTGGCAGATAGGATCAGTGTTAACTTCACCCCCCCTCTCACCCATGAAAGAGCACATGTCTATAATGGAAGATAGCAAAGTTGCTGTCATCACGGCTGCACAGGTAAAAAACACTCTCCGAAGCCAGTATCACAGCAGCCATGGGACTAGCTAACTTCCCAGGCTGTGTAGTATCTACTTCCCTGAAGAAAACATTAACATGGAAGTTCTGTGGCTACTGAAGCTTCTAGAGGACTGCAAACTAGGAGCCATCATTGTAAACACTAAAGATGTGGACATCCTACAAAAGGGCCTCACTGAGACAGATGGCTATTGTCCAAGCCATGGGCTGTAGCTCAATGCCAAAAGGTGCATTATCATCACCTTTGTTAAAATCTCTGTAGCCAAGAACTACAACATAGGTGGCAGTATACCTCACACTGTAAGTGTGACAAGAGACCCTGAGTCACAGGTGGACAGTGGATACAACTGTGATAAGCACATTCCCACAGTAGTCAGGAAACCCTCTTATGTGCCACACCTCATCACAAAATGTGTCTCATGCAAAATAAAAGAGGACATTGTTCCCTCTACTCACCACTCACTAGAACTATAAAAGAGTACAACGCCACTGTTGCTATGTACCTCACAAGACAACTACAACAACTGGAAAGCCAGCAGCAATACCTCACAAAGAGCATTAGTGGCCTGAAATACATGCCATACACAGACCATCGCAAAATGCTCCATCCATACTCCCTTGCATATCGCCTACTCAGAGGTGTTCACTGCCCAACATACAAATCTATGTCAAACAGAGCTGCTGGATATGATCCACGTAAAACACTCTCAATCACTCTGACCCTGGACCCAAAACCACGAGTGAAATACAAAAGGAAGGGGTGTAGCCATTTACCTTATGGATATCCATACTTTCAGGTTACTGGCACAGCATGAGGCTTTGGAGACCATGCAAGTGCAACTAACATTGGGTAAAGCTGCCCATCAGATTGTAGCCTGCTACAGATCACGTACCTTGTCTCAGGAACCTAACTCAGTATTCCGGAGAACAATGGCAAATATAAAGGTCCTATCAAACACCATTATATGAGGAGATTACAATTACCCAAACATTGAGTATGTGAATTACTCGTATACAACGTCCTTTGCCCAATGTGTCTTACAGTTAAGAAACTCTAACACCCTGGAACAGCTGGTCAGCACGCCCACTATAGGTGACAACATACTGGACATGATCATCACCAACATGGGGTACCAGTGTTCCACAACAGAGATAAACCCCTTGCTGGGAATATCAGATGATGAAGTAATCACAATGGACATCCACATCCCGCCCCCACACCCAGTCAATGAAACCACTGTGAAGACATTTGCAAAAGCAAACTGCACACTTCCCAAGTGGAAAGTTCCGAAGACCTCTTGCTATAGGATAATGGTATGCAATCTGCAGAAACATTTACAAGTGCATCCTATGAGCATCTACAGGAATGCATGGAATGAGACATCACAAATAAAACCAAGATTCACTCCTCCAAAAATAGGACAACAAGCAGGTGTCTGTTGTCCATAAATAAGCTAGACAAGAGAAGGAGGAAATGAACACATGATAGATCCACCTTCACTAAAGGAAAGGTATCACTGATCATTATCAGGAAGAAACAATGATCGCTCATAAAATAATCCAAGGACAGTTTCTAAAGACAAATAGCCATGGAATGTAAGAATAACAACCACAAAGCCTTCAGTAGCTATACCAGACATGTAGGTGTCAACTTCCAAATATGCTGTCAGCTACTGAAAAAAGGAATGAAATACACCAAACCAACTTTCATTGCCCACATCCAGGGGGAAAGTTCAGTGTAAACTCCCCCCCATCACCCCCAAAAGGGTCTGTGTCCATCACAGAAGGATGCAGAGACCTAGACATCATGGACATGCACGTAAAGACAGCTCTCACCAAAGCTAAGAACATAGCATCAATGTGACTGTATGTTGTCCCAGGCTGTGTCTTACACCAGGCCCATAAGGAACTACACACTCACCTACATTCACTGTCCAGTCTCAACCATACCACAGGCTATGTAGCCAAAGAATGGCATACACTAACAGTCATCCAGCTCCACAAAGGGTGTGCCAAAACAGAACCTGGAAACCATTGCCCAATATGTCTACTCAGCCGGGTCTACAGAGTATTGAGCCAATTGTCATGGAACCCATACACTGAGACATTGGAGATCTCCAGACACTGGACTCTACACAACTTCACCTTGTTAAAGGCAGAGCCTGGCTCCCAAACCTAGTTGAGTTATTTAAAACAGTTACCATGAACATAGATGAAGGTGAAAGTAGTCCACACAGCCCACCTGGACCTCACTAAGGGCTTACTACACCATTCCCCACTCTGTCATCACGGACAAGTGTACCAGCTTGAACATTAACAGCTATGTCACAGGATGGGTGGCCAAGTGGCTCACAGATCAAACACACATGTTCATAGTTGTGGGTGCCATGTCCAACTCTAAGCCAGTCACAAATGGCATCACACAGGTCTTGGTCCTGGGACCCCACCTGTTCAGTAGATACTGCTCAGAGGTACAGGGAAGCATGGCAGGTGTATGACTGAACAGGTTTGCAGATGAATGGTAACTGTGGTCCATAATCGACTGTACAGCTGGCACAGACATCCTCCAGAAGTGTCTTACAGAGACAGATACCTGGTGCCAAAACAATGCCCTCAAGCTGGATGGCAAAGAATGCATAGTCATCCCCTTTGGGTAAAACAAAGTGCACACAAATTACCACATAGGTGGTAATCCAGCATGTACGGAGAAAGTCATTATGGCCCTGAGGACACAGGTAGATAGTAAACTCACCGTTGATGATCACATGCCCAAAGTGTTTAGACATTCCTTTAATGTAGCCCATCTAATGTCACCTAATGTAACCCACTTCGTATATGCTGATAATGTCACCTTCCTACAAATTTACCTGTGGAAAGGGTAATTCCCAGTGATGTGTATAGCACATTGTGTTAATGCGTACTCCTGTATTGTCATGCAGGGGTTTGAATCCTGCCCTGGATGTTTGTGTGTGGTCTCCTTGGGAAAGATCAACCCTCTAGGAGAGTAGTAAGAGACCTCAAAAGTGGTAAACTAACCTTTGTCAAGTCTGAAGATGTCACCATCCTACAAATATACCTGTGGGAACAAGGAGCTCCCAATAATGTGTATAGCACATCGTGTTAATGCATACTCCTGTAGTATCATAAAGTAGTTAGGTAGGGGTTTGAATTCTGCACTGTACAAGTGTGTGTGTGTTGTCTCCTTGGGAAGAAGCAACATTTTAGGAGAGTAGTAAGAGACCTCAAGAGCGGGAAACTAACCTTTGTCAAGTCTGATGATGTCACCATCCTACAAATATACCTGTGGAAAAGAGAGCTCCCAGTAATATGTATAGCGTGTGGTGTTAATGTGTACTCCTGTAGTATCATGAAGTAGTTAGGGAGGGGTTTGTATCCTGCACTGGACAAGTGTTTGTGTGTTGTCTCCTTGGGAAAAAGCAAAATTTTAGGAGAGTAGTAAGAGACCTCAAGAGCGGTAAACTAACCTTTGTCAAGCCTGATGATGTCACCATCCTACAAATATACCTGTGGAAACGAGAAGTCCCAGTAATGTACGTAGCGCATCATGTTAACGCGTACTTCTCTAGTATCATGAATTAACTAAGTAGGGGTTTGAATCCTGCACTGGCTAAGTGTTTGTGTGTTGTCTCCTTGGAAAGGAGCAGCATTTTAGGAGAGTAGTAAGAGACCTCAAAAGCGGTAAACTAACCTTTGTCAAGTCTGATGATGTCACCATCCTACAAATATACCTGTGGAAAAAAGCGCTCCTAGTAATGTGCATAGCGTGTCGTGTTAATGCGCACTTCTCTAGTATCATGAAATAGTTAGGTAGGGGTTTGAATCCTGAATCCTGCACTTGGTGAGTGTGCGTGCTCTATGTTTGTGACACTGTTGATCAACGTGTTGCAGGTTTTGCTTTTACCACTGTATGACATACCAGTATGCATTGCACATGTGAACTAGCTGTGTGGCAAATACATATCCGTACATGTTACCTTAATGAATACATGTGTGGAAACTCTGCTTTCTCCAAGAACACAGCTGTCATCCTTGCCAGACTGTGCTGCTGCTTCCCAGACCTTAAGTCACATCTGTATGCTTGTGACAAGCCCAGCCACTGCAGTGATCCCTGGCCTAGGTCATCTGTGTCACACAAAGTCATTATGGTTCCTATTGGAATGTGTGAGTGAGGGTCTATGGCCGAGATATACGTCAGACCTGTTCAAATGCAGCAAAGTCTGTCAATGATGACTATTCATAACAGGTGTAGAACAACCTATGTGGATATGCATACAGACCCCTCATTGTTTATGTGATCCACCAAGGGATTCCTAAATACCTTTGGAAATGTGATTAACAAAGGAGAGATGACATAACACTTGGTTGCATGTACACATCGGTACCTGTTCATCATGCTGGTGGCTACTACCTATGTGGTATTGTGGGGATAATATGTTCTGTAAAGGTGGATGACTATGCTTAGTTTGGCTTATAGCTTTACAGCATGGGTTTGACAACAGGCATCTGTCTGTATGTTACCCTTGTAGAGGATGTGTGTGTCATCTGGAGAATGCATTATAGGCCACAGTATGCATTACCAGACGTGGACGGACATATCCTTACTGTGATTGATTGTCCCTAAGAGAGCTATATGCCAAACAGGAGTGGTCTCAGTAATGGGTGCAGGTGAATACCAGTGGTTACTGGCATTGTATAGTACCTGAAGGATCCAAATGTTGCTGTGTGTCCTCCATCTGTGTGTCGGTTGCCTGCTCAGCTACACCTTCAAGCATATCATTACACCCTACTGCTGACAACATGCTAACATTGCTATACTGCTATATGGACACCTTGTGCATCAGCACCATGGTAGCCTGTTCCTGCATCGATGTTACAGATGACAGGAGGCGGCACAGGTTTCATCATATGCACAGGGTGTGTTGTTGGTTTGCCAGAGGCCTACAATGAGCCATCCAATTGACATGTATGTGTGTGTGTGTGTGTGTGTGTGTGTGTGTGTGTGTGTGTGTGTGTGTGTGTGTGTGTGTGAGGGGCAAGAATACTGGAATGAGCCAATGTTGTTGTAATGTGTGTGGGTGGTGGTGCTGTGGTAGCTTTGTCGCCTCACAATAAGACGCTGTCTGGTTCGATTCTCAGCTAGAGCGTCTTCTGCGTGGAGACATGAGTGAATGGGCATACCTTTGTTGAAGGTTGTGCATCAGGCCTGGCAAGCTGGTACGTAAACATCAACTGCCAATCATTAGCGGACCGGAGTTCCACTGTGGCGACCCCTAACCAGGAAAAGCCGAAAGACACAAACAAACAAACAATGTGTTAGCCCTAGGTGTCTGGAGTATGTGTGTGTGTCTGCATGCACACAGTTCCACCATGTGGCTGCCATATACGGGTATTTGTGGGACAGCCACAGACTGTACCTGCGAGACTTTACAGATCACTGTCTCTGGCCACGGATACGGTACCTGTGCCTGGCAGGGGTGCTACTGACAATATCAGGTACTAAGCCAGACTGGGTACTATCCCCAGAGGTGGATGGATGTACACTGGACACAGGTCCCTGCTGGGACTGTCCAGAGCCATGTGCACGTGGTCTTCTAGGACGTTCTATGGACAGCCCACCCCCAACATTGTTGGGGCTGGTACTGGCACTACAGGAGCGGCTGTGGCTTGAAGGACATCCGCGGCGACTGCCAGCTGCTGATGTTGCTGGCATACATCCACATCGACATCTCAACCGTCCTGCACTGTCCAGACACATGGACATGACATTGTGGATGATATCTAATGTCTCTCCCCAGTGTCTATCAGTGACCTCAGTGTAATGATGGATGGCACCTGCTAGGTCACGGATACTGTCAATGATGGTGGTGTTATGTGCCCTCTGTGCCCTTAGTCCCTGTCTGGTGTACCGTTCCAGTGCCTGTGCCTCCATGACAGCCTGGAACATGCGTGACATTGTCAGACCTGTGGCATGTCTGCCAGTGGCATGATGAGCAGCAGTGCTCCTACGAGAAATCCTGGGCATCTACCTATGTGGTACCCTTTCAGACATCTGGGTATGGCTGCTGTGTTGGGATGCATGTGCCATGGATACCACACTGTCCTGGCCAATGCCAACTGTATGCTGTCCCTCAGCTATGGGCATTGGTGATGGATGTATTGGCAGTATGACTGTATGCATGGATGGGGTGGACAGCTGTGTACTGTTGATTGGTGGCCCAATGACAGACCCTGGCAAACATGCCTGTGCCTCAACACACCTATCTTCATTATCACTATGTGGCTCAGTGACATCAGTTTCCCTGCTGCAGTGAACCAGTCCTAACACAGCACCTGTGGGAGGAAGACAGGAAACACACTTTACGACCTGTACATGATGTCGGCACACATGCACACATGCACACATGAACACATGAACACATGTACACATGAACACAAATACACTCCTCACTACAGCAGATACCCACACACACCACCAGCAATCCAAAACATACTCAATAGTGGTTGAAGGTGGGTTACAGTATCACAAGGCAAACAGTCATACCACACATGTCAGCATGCAGAAAATTTGTTGCTCAAGACCATGCAGTGCGAGTGTAGACAGCCCTTGTTAATAGCAGTATACATGGCTTTGATGCATGTGTGTTGTTGTTCAGTGATTGGCCTCACCCTGGAATGCAATGTGTACATGGACATGACATTGCTGTGCAAGTATTAAAAGGTCTTCAATGTCCTGTGCACCATCACTCACAGGTATACATACCATGGCTGGATGTGTATCTGTGTGTCACATAGATATCCATTTCTGATTACAGTGTCTGTAGCAGATAGTTGTGGACACAGGTTTAGCACATGCATGCTATGTATACACCCAGGATGAGTGGTGCACGTATATGTGATGGAATACCATTGCACAACATGGCCATTGTACAGTGGTTATGGTGAGTGTAGGACATATTGTGGACATGCCAGTGCCAGCCATGACATGGCATGCTACAACATGACTGCAACATTAAACATCACACATACCCAATGTGTGTCATGTGACCTATACACTCAATAGCATTGCAAGACATATATGTGTCACTTTGTACAAATGGTGATTGCTATGCATATTGTATATAGGTGCATATGTTTGCACACACACAACATTGAGGTGCATAGCAATGACTGCTATGTGTAGTACTGTAGTCAATGTAACTGGATGGGGTGTAGTACCATGAATCATCATCATCATGCATTATGTGGTCACTCAAGGCTACTAATGTGTGCCAAACCACCACCTAGCATGCTGTTCCTGAACTGCAGTACCGTGGCTACATTCACAATTACACAGCCGCTTGTTACATGCGTTTGTAAGGTGCCCAATAGAGAGCATTGCCTAATATGAATGAGTTATGTGTTGAAGAGTGTCGCACAGCCCCATGATAGGCCTCTACCCCTCAGGTATATTATGTGTGCTGTGTGGATGACATGTGGGATACTGAAGTGTGACCTTACAGCAGGTGTCTGGATATGCCATGTGTAGCATGTTAAGGTGTACTGCGTATGACAAAGTTGTGTATGTTATGTGCATGTGTATCAACTATGCCTATCCAATGTCCAGTAAGGTGTTGCCACAATTGTGTGTGATGCTCTGTGTATTGCATGTGATTGAGGCAGCTATTGACATTACTGAGATGTGCATAGTCTCACAGCAAACATTCACAGCATGCATTATGCATAGGTGTGTTACGTGTACATGGCCTACACCTCACCTATGACATGCACATTTCATTAGCAATATTAAATTTATAGCGCACTCACCAGCATCGACCAGCTGCCTTGCTGTCACACCAGAGGGACCTACAAGAATATGAGACAGTTTGTCAGTGGCCACAACTGTGGCTTTGCTACTATGAGTTTGCTAAACTACAGTAGTACAATAGTCGACAGTCACAGGCATACAGATTATATTCCAAATATCAGTATTGCACAACACTAGGCAGCACAACTGCTAAACACACAGTACACATCTCACATATGCATAATCTACCAATACAGGTAACAGTAGTCTACAGATAGGGCATGTTACCTGCATGCTCCATGTCAACATGCTGGGTGGCTCCGGCCTCCATGATGACACATGTATGCTGCTGTTCCTGTTGTTGGCCAGGAGCCACCATGCTTATGAGCAGCTCCTCCACTCTGGTGAGGGGGGGATGAATGGCTACCCCACCACCTGTGGCAAGCTGTTGTCTACGGATATCAGATACACACCACCAGACATGTCTAATTAAATCACTGCAGTGATGGCGTACCTGCTCATATGTCCAGTTATGCATGCCTATGTCATTTACCCGACAAACAAGATTTTGCCACAGTGCAGTCTGCTCATGCTGGTCCTGGCTGGTTCTAGAGAACAGCAGGGTGTAGTGCTGCACCAGGCTGATGTGTATTTCCTGTTTCTCTGCAGCTGTATAACATGGGTTGCGTTGGTGGGCCATGCCCCTGGAAGACAATTAAACAATATGTGTGAGCAAGTCATGTGGCACACTTAACATTCTAAAGTACAGATATCAATTAACTACCATATATAGCATCTGATTGGCTGTCAGAGGATACACATGTCCAATACCACATATTAGTGCTCAGGCCACAACTGGATGACAGTGCCTGGCACGCTCTGTATATCAAACCATGTTCTGCACAGCAGCAAAGAGAAGCCAGTATGTAAGACTATACACCAGTACATGGCACACTGTATGTGACACAATGCACCACCTAGCCACAGGAGGTATATATCAAGCTAAAGCATAAAGAAAGATGTCATCCATTGCAATGAATGTAAAGTAAAGTTACAGTATTACCAGTATATCACCCAAGTTGTTGATGCCAAACCCCTGCCTAACATATGTGCACAGTTATTAATATAGGTGGCATACTGCTGTACTAGACTATACATGTTGCTAGATACACACGTATACCCTGTAACACACATATGATTGAGGGCATGGTACAGGCATAATTACACACACATCAAACATACCTACAACACACAAATATATGCCAACCCAGATGAGCTTTATCTGTGTACCATACAGTACTGTGTGTCACTACTTACAAAACCTTATGCCTGAGGTATGTAATCTGTGAGGACTACAGGGAACACACAAAACAGTGTTTCCAAGCAATGAGAACATACACCATACTGTACTGTTTAGGCCTACAGCTTCAGGTAGTACTACAGTTCATATGGGAGTTGGATTCACCAGCAGTACCACTCACTAAGCATACATGTATTGCTTTAGCCTACAATGGGACACCACAGTCGACAACAAGGGACTACGTCACATCATATGCCATACTACTTTTTCTGCCTAGCAATAGCATACACATCTTTTTCTGGGATCACAGCTAGGACACAAACTACCATGACAGAAACAATTTCACACTAAGCTATCACACCTTTACAGACCTTGCACACATTCACCAACACATTCACCATCACACTCAGTCAACCTCACATAACAATTATTGCACTAAGTACATGTGTGTGTGCATCATGTCATAGGTAGGTAATACAGTATTGGCCCTAGGGCCTACAGCAGCCTAGCCATACGCTACCCTGGCCTTTGACACACATGTAATTTAATTTCACTTGCCCCTGTCAACCAGAACCACAGAGGTGATTCCCGGGGTGTATTTCCTATCTCCCAACCAATCATCAGGAGTATTTATGACAACTGCTAATGAGGAGCTTTATTTGCTATTGATAGGTGGTTTGTTCCAGAATATGGCATGTCTCTGAGATAGGAATCTATCCCTCCAGCATGTGCTGTTTAGTGAGCTGACAAGGTTTAGGGCCCTAGAGCGTGTATCTCGGAGGGATTGTAATATGTTTACGTGGAGGATGTCCAACAGCTATGGGAGTGACATAGCTCTGTATGTTAGGCAGAGGTCACCTCTGGGTAGGCGGTATGCAACACAGTCTAGCTGTGGTTTTGTGAGTTGGTCTGCATCAGGCATCTGTTTGAGGCCGGTATTACTCTTTGTGAGGTATGTCTGTGGCCTTTCCAGTTGCTGTAGTTGTCATGTGAGGTACATACCACATGGGGCATTGTACTCTATAATGGGTTTTAAGTGTGATGAGTAGAGGGGAACACTGACCTATATTTCCGTAGATGACACACCTTTTGTGATGACGTGTACCATGTAGACAGAATACATGACTAGTGTGGCACTGTGATTATCAAAGGGGAGGCTATTGTCTACCTGTGTCCCATGTTCCCTTATCACACATTCGGTGTTAGGTAGACTACCACCTATGTGGTAGTTAATGGGTACAGTGTTTTGGGAAGAAGGGATGGCACTGCAGTGTCAACACTGAGCTTCAGTCCATGCCTTGGTCACCAGGCACCTGTCGCAGTAAGTATGACCCCGTGTCTCTCTCTCTCTCTCTATATATATATATATATATATATATATATATATATATATATACACACATACATACACACATACATATGAACATCCATTGCTGTACATATAGATGTACATATAGGCACATATACAGTCCACTTTTCATGGTGGGAATATCAATTATGCGACAGTTGTGAGATATACAGTTATATAATAATATTGCATAGTGTTGTGCAGAATGCATTGAAGGTGTCCTCAGCCCATGTAGCTTTAGCAGGCCTCACTGGCTGCAACACTGCAACACTGACAAATCATACCCACAGCGTTTAACCACCACATGTCAGATACCAGCACTGCATGCTGTTTTCATTGCCACACACTACAACCTACATAGAAATATGCACATAACAACCTTCAACAATATATATATATATATATATATATATATATATATATATATATATATATATATATATATACACCCTTCACAAACAGTTGCAGTATGTCCCTTGCCCTATGCACATGTACAGATACATATAGATACGTACTGCTGCCACATATGGATGATTCACACTATGTAGAGTACTCTTCAAAAACATCTACTACATGCCAGCAAAAACATATGTGTTACATACCTTTCCTTTATATTTCTCTGTTCCATCTGTTTTTAAAGGAAATATTTTTTTTGGTGGGGGGGTTCTCTTCTGCTGATGTTGCTCTTTCTTTTTCTGTGTCTGTCTGTTTCTGTCTTTTTGTCTTTGTGTCTCTGTCTCTCTCTCGCTCTCGCTCTCTCTCTCTCTCTCTCTCTCTGTTGCTGCAATGATATTATTGCATGTGTGGACAGCAAGTACAGCCTGCTTTTCTAGGCATCTGCACATGTGCATGTGATGGCCTCTGCACCAATTGGTGCCCACTATTTAGTAATTGCATGCAGCCTGCTGTGTGGTAACTGCAGTACTCACTGTCATAGCAGCCCACTGCTATAAAATGCTAAGTTAGGTAGGAGTAGCCCTTTCAGCTTTCCAAGGTGGGGCCCATGCTTGTTTGCTGTGGACACCGTTGTGTCAGTCAGAAGGTTGGTATACTTCTTATATCTGAAGCTAGGGTTGTAGCCAGTGATTTGCATGTTGTACTCAAACCTGACTGTTGCTGCTTCTAGTACACACTTGTCAGTGTAGAATATTACTCACACCTCTAAATGCTAACACAATATACATGGGAGTATGTACTTTCTTTTCTAATTAGACAATTAACTGCCATACAAAAGTAGTTATTGCAATGTATTCTTCTTGCACTTGAACTGTTTGTGAACTACTATACTGTAAATATTAATTTACTCACTTCTGAACAGTTTGTGTTTTTTTGTGTGTTGACATTAGCACAGGCTGCTCAAGACAACTGGACAAATTTCAGTACTGAGTATGCCTACCTACATCCTTGGTAGAGCCTGAATACAAAGGTATATTGTTCTTTTGGGTGGGGGTGCAGAAGTACAGAGAGCATTATTTATTATTTTGTGATGTTTATCTTGCTGAACATACAGGGTTGCTGTGTACCTGTTAGTCTATCAAGGCAAGTAGTCTGTCTGTGTAGCTCCTACCTGTGGACATATCCAGATGGTAGCCAGAGGTTAGCCTATTATTCTTTGTCTGTGCACCACACCGGTCTTTTCAGCACTGGAATATTGGCATTGTCACAGTTGGTTGCTACCAGTATATGGCTACATCCTTTGATATTTCTGTGTTGTGCTCCTACATAAGGGTATGCTTGTGGGACTCTTTCCAAAGCTATTTGCAGAGTGTGTAACAGCAGAAAAGCTGGATATGCCTGTGTGTTTCTGCCTCTGCCAGGCCTCTGATACACTCAGGTATATATTTGAATAGCCTCAGGGAAAGGTACATATAAGTGAAGTACACCTGTAATATATTATAGACATTAAGTTGAGAATGTGAGAGAATCAGAGCATATGTATTAATACACCTTTTCTGATGTGCAAGCAGTGTCTACTCTTACTTACTAACATTATTCATTAAGTGTAATTCCCCACTTTTCTGCCTAACGTCAGTACTTTTCAGAGGGATTCAGACAGACACAGCTAACATTTGTTTATGAATCAGGGATATCCCTGACAAGCATTCACATTTGGGAAGTATGGCCTCTGCCCTATTCAAATATGCCAGTGTTATCCTGCTCTGATACTGTGTGGGGTTTGTAGAGTGCTACTGTAACATTATTTCCTGCTAGAATGGCTGGTTCTCTTTTCACAGTCATGTCATGCAATTCCACAACTGCTAGTAAAGATCCACAGAACAAGATTTGTGTTATGGCATTCCTATTTTCCCTTTACATTCACTCATTGTAATGCATGATATATTTATTACAGCACCAACTTGTTGTATGTCTACTGTGGCTTAGTAGTATTTCATGCAGTGTAGTGTGTCCAAGTTCCGTGGTTCGAGACTGGCAGAGGTGTTTTATTTTGCTGCTCAGCAGTAAAAGGGCCCTGCCATGCAGAGTGACTAAGGCAGTTTTAAGCAGTTGTAAGCGGGTTTGCGCAAGTTTGCGCAATGCTTAGCTAAGCACACACAAGTGCACACTCGCCCACACCCGCTAACTACTGCTTAAAAGTGCTTACTCCCGCTAACCCCCGCGCTAATTTATTTGAAAGAAAATAAAATGGGGAGATAGGAAAGTGGTGAAAAAGGGGGCACAAAGAGGGAAAGACAGTAGGGAAACCAGCTTGGGATGTGCAGGACGGGTGTAGGGAAGGTCCATAGCTGCCCATTTCTTTGCCAGCAACAGCTGTGCATATGTTAGAAATTTGGAGTGAAATTTGAAACCTTCCACCCCTGAGAGAGGGGCGAGGACAACAAAGTATGTTGTACTGCCAATTATAATTATCAGTTTACATGTCCAGCAGACATGTGTGCGAAATGGGCAGCTATGTATGGGGCGTAATTTTTTTGTGGGAACAGATTGCCTTTTTTTGTTTGTTTTTTTGTGAGAGTGGAATGTGAGGTAGAGGAAGCAGGTATATTTGGGGAGATAGGTTGGGGAGGTAAACAGACAAGACAAACAAGACGTCTACAGGTGGAATTTAACACATGTAGTGGGTGAACACAATTGACAGCGACGGATGTTTGGATATCGCAAGCCCATGAGCCCACTGATGGCAACAGTGGAACTGAGATCCCCACCCATGGGCAGTCACCACTGCACCTTCACAGCCCAGAGGGTGGCTGTGCTGGGGGCTGAGTAGGAGGGGCAGGCTCACCCGTGAGTCGCGCCACTCGTGCCTCGAGCTGGCATAGAGGATCAGCGACCAAACACTTGATCTCCCTAAGCACCACAGCCTGGACTGTTCAGAGGGTGATAGGTGGCCCTCCTCCATCCATGCTTGCACAGGGGGGATGAGCCCCATCCCCTGCAGTGCTTCCACCTGAAGGTGGCACAGGGCCACCGGAGGAGGAGGTCCCGGGCTGGGCACCGGACATGCTGGTGCCAGGTGCCATCGCCAGCTGAGGTGGGAGGGAAGGGTACGCTGGGACTGGCCTTCCCATACGTTCTATGTTTAGCAGGATTTAATGACAATATGGGTTAGTAACAGACAACAGCATTCCAAATTAGTTGTAGCAACATGCAGTAGTATTCCCATTAACCCAACACACAAGAATTCCAACAGCTGAACAGCTAGCATAACACATGCATATTTAGAACAACAGTGGACATTCTAACAGCATGCAGGGTTGATTGGTGGCAACAGGCCACCAAGATTGTGGTATGTGAACAGGGCACATGCATCAAAGTACATGCAGATATTTATAAACCAATAGGACATATGTCCCAACAAAGTTTTTCAGATTACACATACCCATTTAGGTGTGGAATGGCATTATTTATGACCATAAAGTAGGGTGTAAAAGATCACTCCATTAACAACTTATATATACTTATAACTTTACTCTACATTCCTACTGACTGCAGGTATATATCCCCTACATGTATTATTACATTAGGCAGTGTCCATTAAATTGTGAAATGGGTTTTGATAGTTGTTTATATACCTGACCTGTATCTGATATACAAACTGTTCAGGATGCAGATGTTACTGCTACGTATTTATATATTTCATTTATATTCATATAGCTACATATCTGGCTATCTTCAGGTGACATTATCAGCCACATTTAAACAGACCCTTACATTTCTAGCAGCACACTGACATTTCTGGGAACACAATCACAAGCTACTCATGTGCCAGATTAACCTGTACATGCTAGCCATGAACCAACAGTTGAGGACTGTATATATGCTTAAGAGCTACTGGCATTCCCTTCATCCACTTTATATGGACCTACCCAAGTGTGGATTGACAGCACTTAATACAACTGTACTATTTCCATAATGCAAGGGTACAACAACATATCAAAGGAAGTGACACGGACACAGTCCAGAAATTATACCTTTATTAATTACATTACACACTTTTGTAGTGGCTCTCTCATTCATTTTATATTTTGGTGCATGCAGAATACTTTTATTCCAGACTTATTATACCTTTATTAATGGGTTACAACACTTTTTCATACTCTCTCACTTATTTTATATTACATTACATGCAGAGACTTTATTCAAGACTTATTATACCTTTATTAATGGGTTACAACACTCTTTTTCAGGATCTCTCACTTATTTTATATAACAGGACATGCAGAGAAGTTATTCAAGACTTATTAGACCTTTATTAATGGGTCACAACACTCTTTTTCTGGCTCTCTCACTTATTTTATATATTAATACATGCAGAATAATTACTAACCTGCCTGGTGGCGCAGCCTTAGCAGCCTATATGCATAGGCTTGCCAATTCGCAGCACGGACACCTGCAGCTGTGAAGTAAATGAAGGGATATTGAGACATACCTATCCATTATATAGACTACAATAGCATTTCTTACATACTTCATTCCATGGCTACCTACTCAGTAGTGGGGCATCTTGCATGTCACAGGCCTCCTGTATCCATCGGTCTGGTCGGTTCTGCTTCTGTCTCTTCAGGTCTGCATGGTGGTGACGGATCTGCTCACCAGTCTGAAGGACACCTGTGGCACTGGTGAGATCATGAGCTAACTGGTTCCAAACTTCCACTTTGTACTCCATCCCTTGAAACTGGCCCTGCAGGAGTCTTGACTCATGATGGTGGACAAGGAGCCAAACCATGTATTTTGACTCCCCGATGCCCCTCAGTTGCGCTCGAAAGCGAGCACCATCTCCAGCACCGGCCATTCTGACTGCAGATGGGAGCTACAATCAGTTATGATGAGTATTCCCGCCTATGGAGCTTAAGTATTCCTCATTTCCCGCACTTATTTGTGATTGGCCATTTTTGAAAATTCTCGGCTAACAGCAAACCTGCTTAGCAATGGTTAAACTTCCATTTATAAGTATACGTATGTTAACAGTTCATGCTTATGCTAAGCTGTCATGGCTTAGTAGTTCAGTACTTTGATTATGGTGCACATTGTCCCGGGTTCAAGCCTTGTCATTGCTTTTTATTTTACTACTGTCCAGACAGGCTAGGGGGTGTGGCTGTGTTTAGGCGACTTTGATCAACTTTGCTCTACGTTGCTCCACATTGCCCGACGTTGCCTAACGATGCGCTGGTTAGCGCGGTGCACAGCTCCATGCAAACCTATTGCACTAAGTAAAGTGCTGCTTAGCTATGGGCAACTGTATTGTGCTGGGTACAAAGCTGCTTAGCTATGGGCAACTATATTGCGCTGGGTACAACACTGCTTAGCTATGGGCAACTATATTGCGCTGGGTACAACGCTGCTTAGCTATGGGCAACTATATTGCACTGGGTACAATGCTGCTTAGCTTTGGGCAACTATATTGCGCTGGGTACAACGGTGCTTAGCTATGGGCAATTATATGTCAATATCCTTAATGCTGCTCACCTTCTTATATTTATATATATACATTTTGTTCACTAATGCATAGGCCATTTCAATGCTTTTTACTAAAATTTCATTCATATATGTCAGGAATTATTTTATATACTAATTTAAAACATAAAATAGAAAGGGGAGTGGTGGGACTAGAACCGGGAACGCCTTTTCTTTGTGCGAAGGCTTTACCACTACGCTATTGCTATTTGGCTTAATTTGCATAAACATTTCTTATTATGCTCTTCGATGTCGAAATTGCTAACTGTAGCTAAGCAATGGGCACACCCGCGCAAACACATGCAAATATGGGCAGCTATATCAGGAATTATAAAAAAAAATTAAAAGTTTGCATTTTACAATTACAAAGGGGTTTAGTATGTGGGGATGTGTAGTGTTTGCTATGTGTACATTTCAGCACACTCGCTCATTGCACTTGTCATTTTCACATTTATATAGTTGCAGGGGCATGGATATTTGGACTGCTTGGTAGTCCGACATGCCTCCTGCAGTCTTACACGCTCCGTGTTAACCTTCCAGTTGAGTCAGCGCACCCTCATGCATATGCATGACACGCTGACATCATACTCTTAGACGGCAGTTAGTTAGTCTTACACGGAGGATTACTGAATTCCCCCAGAGTTTTTATAAACAAATCTAGGCATAGTCCCCACAACTTTGTACAGATCTTTGTTACCCTATATATTTGTATATATTTATACATGTATTTGTTAATTTAATGTTTTATTTAGCACTAATTAGGTGTTTTTTGATTGGTTGACTTTTTTTATATAATGTGGAGAGTTTTTATACGACTTTATTCTGAAGAAGTCTGTTAACGAAAACAGTGAATAAAAGTTGTTATATGCTAATTCTAGTGATTTCTTGCTAATTGGTTCTATACATGGTTTTTAGTTCTTGTTCAAAGTCCAGAAAATGTTGTGCCTGCAAGTTGGAGGCAGTGCATTCTTTCCCAGTCTATAGAGGGATAGTTAAAGTCTCCCATAAATAGTGTTTGGTTGAATGGATAGTGTCTGCAGTAGGTCTAGATAAGAGTTGTAGAATTCTTGTGACATAGATGGTGACCTATAGCTTGCTAAGATATGGTAAAGGACTTTGTCTATCATGATTTGCACATGGATGAACTCCAGGGTACCATCCCATTTAACCAGCCTTGATGTATATTTATTCCTAATGTAAATCAAGATACCACCACCTTAAGTCCCTGTCTGTGAGGCTGATGGTCTAAATGTATGGAAGACACTATAGCCTTGAAATACCAGAGTACTTTCTGTGGCTGTAAACCATGTTTCAGTACCATCACAGATGTCTATGTTCTCCAGAGTGAGGAGGGTGTGGAGTTTCTTGTTAAGGCTCCTAGCATCAAGTAGTAACAATTTTAGGTTCCTGTGTTTTTTATTTTTTGCTATGTCAGTAGGTCTGTCACTTTGGCATTGCCTAAAAGAGGCTCTAATCAAGTGGATAAAGTTTTAGTCAAAAATCTGGAAGCTGGGGGCTTGGGGGGAGCAGGTGTAGGCTATCTATGGCAAAACAATGTAGTCTGTCGACCATGTCCTCCCAGGCTGACAGATATTGAATCTCCCTGGAATGATGCCAGAAACTAAGCCAATTGTTAAACACAATTGTTTTTTTTGTTTGTTCTGTGGTATCATCCTTGATGAAGGTTGAATGCTGCTCAATGCAAGGCACATAATGGTCTGAGACACATATTCAGAGAGGTCCATAATGTTTCTCTTCATATAGTCCAGAAAGGTATGTGTCAGGCCATTTATGCCCACATGGACTATGATAGAACCATACTGGTACATGTGATGCAATGACTTTTGTGCAGGTGTAACTTTGCGAATCCTGGTTCCAGATAAGTAACTAACTGTAACTTTCTCCTTGTTCATTCTGGTGAGTAGGGCATCTGTGTCTTGTACAGTAGAGTGCCCATGACAAGAATCCTGGATACATTGATTTCTCCCCTTATGAGCTTTGTTTTTCTGGGTCCATTGGATGTAAGCTTATGTGCAGCGCTTGGTGTTGCTTTGTGTATCCCTTAGAGATTGCTGAGGATAGGCATTTCCATTTGCAGTCTAAGAAGGTCTTTGAGTTTTGGAGAGACTGCTTTTTAGTAACTCAGCATAAGTTGGTCTATGTGTGTGGACCCTATGGTGTGTTCCTGACAACCTTGTTTGTATCTGAGTTTTTTGCCTCCAAGTAAATTGTGTATGTGTATCTCTCACATACTGTATTGGTTCCTTTAAGGATTAAAAGGCTGCCTGTGAACATGAGACAATTGCAACATTGTTTCAGGATACCCATATCTACCATGCTGGCTATAGATGCATTTGGAAATAGCATATCCTTGTTGTTCAGACCTGTATTATGGTGGGGTATTATTTTTTGAAGACTGGGTTTTACGGAGGTCTCCTTGGATGGTCCTTAGGGTTTGGGACTAGAGTTGAATAGTGCTAGGATATGGTATTAGATAGCACTAGGATATGGTATTAGATACTGCCAGGATATGGCACTAGATAGTGCGAGGATATGATATTAGTGCTAGGATATAACTACAGAAAAATCGTCCAAATTAAAACAAACCAAAGATGTAAACTAGCTGTAAAAATCCAAGATGTTTTATTGTTACCACTTTCATTCAAACAATAAATGAACTTCTTCAGACAACACATACCCAAGATTCCATGCTATGTATATATACTATAATCAATTAAGCTAATAATCAATTTAGGCTAAATTAGATATTAAAAAAGGAGAGACATCTTTTTTTATATATAAAATTAAATAAACGCTTATAGTCATATATATGTCTTTCACTAAAAGACAAATGTACACAACAGTTGATTCTAAAAGGCTGCCTGTGAACATGAAACAATTGCAACATTGTCTCAGGATACCCATATCTACCATGCTGGCTATAGATGCATTTGGAAATTGCATATCCTTGTTGTCCAGACCTGTATTATGGTGGGGTGTTATTGTTTGAAGACTGGGTTTTACAGAGGTCTCCTTGGATGGTCCTTAGGGTTGGGGACTAGAGTTGAATAGTGCTAGGATATGGTATTAGATAGCGCTAGGATATGGTATTAGATACTGCCAGGATATGGCACTAGATAGTGCGAGGATATGATATTAGTGCTAGGATATAACTACAAAAAAAACGTCCAACTTAAAACAAACCAAAGATGGCAACGAGCTGTAAAAATCCAAGATGTTTTATTGTTAGCACTTTCATTCAAACAATAAATGAACTTCTTCAGACAACACATACCCAAGATTCCATGCTATATATACTATAATCAATTAAGCTAATAATCAATTTAGGCTAAATTAGATATTAAAAAAGGGGAGACATCTTTTTTATATATAAAATTAAATAAATGCTTATAGTCATATATATATATATATATATATATATATATATATATATATATATATATATATATATATATATATATATATATCTTTCACTAAAAGACAAATGTACACAACAGTTGATTCTGCTCCATAAAACTGATACAAAGAAAGTTACATAATTAAAGCATTATGAATAAAAAAAATTAATATATATAAGTATACATATGTACATTGTTTTACTATAATGAAAGCCTAAGAGTCTTTACCTTTCCAAAGCTTTCAATTTTAAAATACACTTGATGGAACTTGATGGGTTTTACAAAGGTCTCCTAGGATGGTCCTTAGCATTAGGGTCTAGAGTTGAATAGTGCTAGGATATGGTATTAGATAGTATTAGGATCTGATATTAGATAGTACTAAGATGTGGTACTAGACAGTGTTAGGATGTGCTATTAGATAGTGCTAGGATATGGCACTAGATAGTGTGAGGATATGATAGTAGATACTGCTTGGATATGGTATTATGTAGTACTTGGATGTGGCATTAGATAGTACTAGGATGTGGTAATAGTACTAGGATGTGGTATTAGATAGTGTTATGAATGGTATTAGATAGTGCTAGGATATGGTATTAGATAGTGCTAGGATTTCATACTAGATAGTGCTAGGATGTGATATTTGATAGTGCTGGGATTTGGTATTAGAAAGTGCTGGGATATGGTATAAGATAGTGCTAGGATATGGTATTAGATAGTGCTAGGATGTGGTATTTGATAGTGCTAGGATGTGGTATTTGATAGTGCTTGGATTTGGTATTAGATAGTGCTATGATACGGCATTAGATAGTGCTGGGATATGGTATTAGATAGTGATAGGATATGGCATTTGATAGTGCTAGGATGTGGTATTAGGTATTAGATAGTGCTAGGAAATGGCATTAGATAGTGCTCAGATTTGGTATTAGATAGTACTAGGATGTGATATTAGATAGTACTAGGATATGGCATTAGAAAGTGCTGAGATATGGTATTCGATAGTACTAGGATATGATATTAGATAGTGCTAGGATATGGTATTAGTGCTAGCTGACTCACAAGCTAACTGCTCTCAACTTAACTCTCCCCGGTGAATCTCTAAATTGCAGGTTACAGTCCTAGTACTAGTTTTATGGGTAAACTTAATGAATCCATTTCACAAAAGAACTCCAAAAAAGGTAAACAAAGTCACCACCATTTCTGCAAAAAAAGATCTACCAGTTGATGCTAAAAAGTATAGTATGAGTAACATAAGTAACAACAGCTGTTTATAAAAGCAGGTACTGAGGGAGCATTGGCTCCATATGGGCATGGGCTAAAAAGTTGCTATTCTTAATAAAGATCATATACTGATATTGTTAGCTACTACCTTCATTAAGCCAATGTTAAAGTATAGATTAAACTTGAAGTTGACTGCTGATATATACTTGATTTGCAGAAACCTGCATTGTGTCTTTCTTTATATTTTCATTGTAGACCCTGGCAACAAAAACTGTAAATATTTAAAGCTGCTTCAACACTGACCAAAGAGAGTACATTTTTGAATAGATAATCATGTAATGAGGCAAATCTGATACTGATTACAACTGTTATGAAGTTTTGTATAAGTCTATCAGTACATTTTAAAACGTATTCATTTTTTATACATCTTTCCTTCTCATATGTATTGCACCTGAATGTCTTTACAAATCATGAACTGTAAATCACAAAACATAAAAAAATTTTGATTCTAGTTCATAAGCAACACATTCTGAAACTTGCTTTTGCATGCCTCCAACATTTGGTTGATTTTTTTTCTACCATTTCTATGCAATCTGCTTTGAGTAAGATACAACATCAGTATCTCTTGGTTCATAGAGATCACTATATGTAGTTCATTTTCTTGCATTAACCTCAACATTGCCACGTTTGCCACTACATTTGTTTTATTCCTCATTTTACTCTGAGTATTACTGATGTAGAAAACATTTAAGTGTAAAGTATATATACTGCTGGTAAGATTGCAATTTTAATATACTGGAAAAAGTTTCAAAAGACAGTGGGCAGGATTCACAAGACAGGCCGGGGCTGAGTTAGGGGGCGCAGCATGTTCATGGGGGA
>NC_056732.1:701314503-701366283 GCF_019279795.1 Protopterus annectens | reverse complement strand
CTAAAACCTCCAGCACCGTCTCTGTCCAACCAGTGTTTTGTGCCCCCCCCCCATGTAGCTGACACACACACACACACTTTGAGATAAGAGTTTACACAACCACACAGACACTCCTGGGAAAAACTGGCACAGGTTCTCCAGCTGTGCCCCTGTTACCCAGACTATACCATAGTACCACTTGCCACCACCCAGCTAATATTTATCAGCTACTCAAAGGCCCTTAAAAGGGTCTCCAACTAGTACTGTGCAATATTATTATCCAATTGGTAAGTGTGACTTAACAGTCAAAGCTTATTTGGAGTGACTTGTACAGTAATCACTATAAATATAGTATGCACGCTAGAGCTTAACTTATCTCTACACAAAACAGTCACAGTTGAACGGCTTTAAAATATTTAATAAAAAATAATAAAAACACAAGACAATACTTCTTAATACACAGTGCTAGTCAAGAGTTCAGAGATCACATAGAAATACTTAAAATAATTCAGTAGTACTGTCTGACATCACAGAAAAACACTTAGACTAATCTTTCTAGTTCCTAGCTATTTCTAAAAAAAACACAAGTCTAAGATAACTTACATAAGAAAACAAGCAGAATGCTGATGAGTTGGATGGTCAAGACAAAAATGCTTAATCCTCTCTGGTTCTTTCTGTCTAAATTGAAATTGCAGTTCTGATTTACATTACATCATTCTTTACACTTTCCTGGAGATCCCAGGCTACACATTACATCATTCTTCACACTCCGCTGGGTTTACAGGCTAACAGAAACTGCACTTACATTCTTAACATCTCTGTTTTGTTATCTTGCAGCTGGTCAGGAGCAGAGCAATAAAAATACATTTGCAGGTTTATATCTAGCAATTTAAATCTTGGTTAAACAATAGAAAGAATTTCTTCATCTAGACCTCTCAGCACCACTGTCTACATCAAAGGGTCACCACATCCTTTACTTTGGTCAGTAGAGTGCACTGTTGTCACATTTAATTCCAGTTCCACATGTAACAGTATTTCTTTACATATAAGACAACAAGCCTGTGTCTTACATTGATATTTACAAATGATAGAATTATCTATAAAATTCTATCTGGCTAGGTTGGCAGCCTTCACAGACCTCCTCTTGATGAAGCCAAACCATGTGGGATCAAGTGTTTGGAGGTTGCCAATGTCCTTGTTAATGAGGTCCATGATAATCTGTTCCATGACCTTGCAGATCAGGCTAGTTAGGCTTATGGGTCTATAATTTCCTGGATTGGTGGACACCCCACATTTGTGTAAAGAGATGACAGTAGCTGTCCTCCACTCAGCTGGGACAAAGCCAGTACTCAGACTTTGGTTGTATAGAGTGCCTAATGCTGCTGCAAGTTCCTGCCTGAGTTCATGTAGGATGCAGCCTAGGATGTTATCGGGTCCCATGGAGTCTATATTTTTTGCCTTTGAGAGAGCAGTGATGATCTGTTCCCTAGATATAAGGGAAAGGGGGCTGGTACTGGGGATGTACTGATTTACTGATGGGGGGACACAGGGGTAAAGTTTTCACTGAATCTGTCAGCCAGCACGTTTGCTATATATACGGCATTTGTATATCTGGTGTCCTTTGTGATGCCCGTGCACTGGTCCAGTAATCAAGGAGTCTCAATCCTCACCACTAGCACCAGTGAGGGGCATGCACATTGGGGGGAGCACAAGTAAACACACACAGTAAAGTACAATTTCCCTTAAGAGCATAAGAGCACACAGAGATCACAGTCAGTCTGGGGCTGGTTTCTCCATTTCCCTCCAGATCTGCTATAAGACTCCCCGCTGGCACACGTATAGGGTTCAGATGTCAGCTGAGTAGTCAAGCCAAAACCTCCAGTACCCTCTCTGTTGAACCAGTGCCTTGTGTCTCTGTCCAAGTATCTGACACACACACACACACACACACACACACACACACACACACACACACACACACACACACGCACACACACACACATGCACACACACGCACACAGACACACACTCACACTGACACACACAGACATACACAAACACACACACACACACACACACACTTTGAGATACAGTGTATATACAAACACACAGATACTTTGGGGAAGGCTGGCACAGGTTCTCCAGCTATGCCCTCTCCTACCAGGCTATAAGGTAGTAATCAGTGCCACCAACTACTCTTATCAGCTGCTAATAAAGCCCTTCCCAAAGAGTGACCAATTTCACTGTGTAATATTACTGTTATCCAAATAGTAAGTGTGCAACACAGCAAGACTATTGGAGTAGCTTGGACAGTATCACCAAATACATGCAAGTACTCTCTAAGAGCTTAACTTATCTCTATACAAAACAGCCACAGTTGAAAGGTTTAAAATATTTAATAATAAATAAAAATACAAGACAATACTCATCAGTTCAACACAGTGCTAATCAAGAGTTCAGAGATCACAGGAAACCTGAAAACAATATTGTACGATAGTCTGACATAAATATAGAAAAACAGCTAGACTAATCTGGCTAAATTCCTATCTAACTCTAAGAGAAATACTTAAGTCTAAGATCCTACTTACAGAGCAAAGCAAGTGCTGGTGAGCTGATGTCAGCTTTAGACAAAATCCAAAATGCTTAATTTTCTTTCTCTGAGAAAGTCTTAAATTGATAACACAGTACTGCTGAGTCTTTTCACATTACATCAATCTTGACACTTCTCTGGTTTAGCTTCCCAGGATCACAGAACTTAAAATTTTAACATTTCTTTGATCTTGCAGCTGCCAGGAAACCACAGCAATAAAAGACACTTTACACGTAAAGCATTAGTAATTATCACTTAAATTAATATAATAGAAATAATTTGCTGGCCCAGACATCATGTCTCTGAGCTTGAGATCAAACAGTCACAAAATGTTTCACTTATCAGCTTTCTTCCAGCAGGGTGCACTGTGGTTACAGTCCCAAAGCTCAGAACATACACAGTTTTCTTTACATTTGTCAAACAAGCCTGTGGATCATATTAATATTTACAGTGATATATAATTATTTACAAAATTCTGTCTAGCTAGGCTGGCAGCTTTCACATCCTTGACCACCAGTTCTGAGCAGATCTGGGTGTTTCCTTTGAGGTTGCAGGCATATGTGAAGAAGGCCTTATGATTGTCTCTAGTAGATGTGGCCAATTTGGACTCAAAGTTTGTTTTGGAGGATTTCACTAGTTCTCTTATTTGCTTGTTCAGGCTAAGAAGGCATTGCTTCAAATTGGGCACCTGCTCCTTTTTGGTCTTGGACAACAGTTTTTTTCCCTTTGTTATAGAGTTTATTTATTGCAGATGTTCACAAGACAGGTTTACTCTTCCTTGTAGAGGATGATTTAGTCCTGTTGGGTATTCCTGATTCCATGTTCTATATAAATGCTCATATAGTCCTTGTAGTTCTGAATATTCATGCCAGTTCCTACAGAGGGAGAGGGGGCTGTGAAGCTGTTTATACCATCCCCTCAGGAGGCTGTAATCAGCTTTGGAGAAGTTTTTATGTCTGATCCTAGCTAGAGGGGGGCTGGGGAGATGGTAACTTTGCAAGTGACCACTTTATAGTTAGATCTTACCAGGGAGGATGATATTTTAAGGATGCTGCAGTGGTTACTCATGTTGGTTAATACCAAGTCCAAGATATTATCAGCTCGTGTGGGGATATCGATGAGCTTTTCCAAGGCATTTGCACTGACAAAAATCAAATAATCTCTGGGTATTTGTGTTCTGGCATGAGTAGTTCTTCCAATCTATGTTTGGGAAGTTAAAGTCACCCAGGATCAGGGTAATGGGTTGAATCTTTATAGATTCAAACAGGTCCAAATAGGTAGCTTGGGCATCTTGAGTCAGATATGGGGGCCGGTACCTAGCTATGATTTGAATAGGGGTCATGTCAATGGTTAACTGCACCTGGAGTGTCTCCTGTGTGTCATACTGTTTGACCAGCGTGGAGGGGTGTATGTCTTTAAGGTATATTGAAACTTCACCTCCTTTGGCTTTACTGCCCACAGTTTGGGGGTTGAATGTATGATCGCATGAGTAACTAGGTAAGATTGGGGTGCTCTCCACATCTTTGAACCAAGTTTCTGTGACTGCACAGATGTCAGCATTTTCCAGGTTTAGTAATGCTTGCAATGAGTGCAGTTTCACGTTTAGACTCCTAGCTTTTAGCAGCATGACCTTTAATTTGTGTTTTGTTAAAATTATATATGCTGGTAGTTTTAACCTCATCACTTTTCCTAAAAAAGGCACTATAGAGGAGGCAAGAGCCTTTGCCAGAAGCCTGAAGCCCAGATGAGACAGATGCAGGCCATCTCTGGCAAAGCATCATGGTCTGTCAATCATATCTTCCCAGGCTGTCAGGTACTGGACCCCCCTGGAATGACACCAGAAACTAAGCCGATTGTTAAAGTCAATCATTTTTTGTTTGTATTGAGGCATCATTCTGGGTGATGGCAGAATGCTGCTTAAGGCTAGGGACATACCTGCCTGGGACACATAATCAGCAAGCTGGATTATGTCTCTCTCCATATAGTCCAGAGAGGTATGTCTCAAGTCATTCATGCCAACATGGACTATGACAGAGTCATAACAGTACCTGTTGTTGAGAGACTTGAGTGCGTATGTGATATGGTGGATTCTGGCACTCTGTGTGTCTCACAGTGGAGTCACCTATGACTAATATGTTGGGTTTATGTTGAAGCCTTATTCATAGTTTCATAGTTTCATAGTATAGTACTAGACTATCTGCCCTAGGGCATTTATAAGCCTAGCCATAGAGTACGTGGCTTTCACCACCCCATGTAATGATACAAAAGTATAGAAAATAAATTTAGTTTACTGTACCTCTGTCTAGTAATGACACAGAAAAGACCCCCGGGGTAAACCTACGATCACCCATCCACTCATCAAGATTTCTCTTGAAGATAATCAGTGAGGGGCTCTGCCTAACATGGACTGGGATCCTGTTCCAGAGTGCGGGAAGCCTCTGGGTTATTAATCTGTCCCTCCAGCATGTCCTATTCATATTTGTGCTGAGGTTTAGATCTTTAGCTCTCATGGCTCTGATGGATTTGGATTTTTTGAGGTGGAGCATGTCCATTAATTCTGGATTGGACATGGCCTTGTATGTCAGGCACAGATCACCTCTGAGCAGGCGGTATGCTAATGAATAGAGCTGGAACTTCTTTAGTCTGGCAGCATATGACATATGTTGGAGACCCTTGATCCTCTTGGTGAGGTACTTTGGGGGTCTCTCCAGCTGCTGCAGGTGCCGGGTGAGGTATATACCAAATGGGGCATTGTACTCAATCATAGGCCTGATAAAGGAGGAATATAGGGGTACAATGACATCCTTTGATCTGGATGTGAATCCCTTCATGATAAGGTGGGCAAGGTAGAAGGTCTTTCTAACCACGTTGGCGACGTGGGTGTCAAATGAGAGGTCACTGTCAACTTGGGTCCCTAGGTCTCTGATTACTTTTTCCGTACTTAATGGATTACCACCTATGTGGTAATTTGTGGGTACTTTGTTTTTCCCAAAGGGGATGACTATACATTTTTTAGCATTTAGTTTAACTCATTCCCTCCAGCAGAGCTCTTTTGAGTGTATATCTTTAACTCCTAGTGGGTGAGGCTTCAGCCTTTAAAAAATGAACTTATCACCTTACAGTTCTAACAAATACTTATTAACAGAGGTCATATATCAATGCAATTGTGTTTGCAATCATATATGCTTCAAGATAAAATATTCTGATACCTTGTGTGTGGCATGGTTTCGGATTTATTAATGCAAATATGAAGAGGCAATATTTGACACCTAGAGAAGCAGTAGGAGGTAACTGCAGGAACGCCTGTAGACGTCACTCAGCTGTAATGAGTTGGCCATGACTCTGGCACCAGTCGTCTGTTTCTGTAAGGCCCTTCTGAAGGATGCATTTGTCAGCTGGTGTATCGACTATGGCGCCTAGTTTGCAGTCATCTGTGAACTTTGTCAGCCACAACCCCCCTATGTTTGCCTGCACATCTGAGAAATAAATGCCGAAGAAGAGGGGTCCCAAGACAGTGCCCTGTGGGACTCCACTTGTGACTGGCTTAGAATCTGACATAGCTCCAGCTATTCTGACTTTGTGGGTTCTGTCCTTTAGCCAGTTTGCAACCCATCTTGTGACATATGAGTTTACATTTAAACTGTTGAGCTTGTCTATGATGCCTGAGTGGGGTATTGTGTCGAAGTTTTTTGCCAGGTCCAGGTAGGCTGTATGAACTGCTTTGCCCTCATCAATGGCTCTAGTGACTCTTTCAAAAAAGTCCATCAGGTTCAAAAGGCAGGATCTGCCTTTTACAAAGCCAAACTGGGTAGGGTCAATTGTCTTAGGTCCCCGATGTCTTTGTTTATGAGTTCCATAATGATCCTTTCTATAGCTTTGCAGACCAGGCTGGTCAAGCTTATGGGGCGGTAGTTTCCAGTGTCTGTAGAGGTGCCTCCTTTGTGGAGTGAGACCACTGTTGCTGTACGCTAGTGTTCAGGGACATATCCTGTAGTAAGGCTAAGATTAAACAGCATTCTTATGTGCGGGTTTAGCTCCTCTAGGAGTTCACATAGCACGCAACCCGGGACACTGTCTGGTCCCATAGATGCTGCATTTTTAGCTTTGCTGAGAGCAGCACTCACCTGGACATCTGAGATGTCAGGGAGGTTGCATTCAGCTGGGATAAATATTTCATCTTTTGGGGGTGAGGGAGGGGAGAAATTTGCACTGAACCTGTCTGCCAGTATGTTGGCAATATCTGTGGGTTCCGTGTATTTCTTGCCATTATGAACTAACTCTGAGCCTATCTGAGGGTTTCCGCCCAGTTTTCTAACATAACTGAAGAAGGCCTTGCGGTTATCTTTAGTGTCCTTAGCGATTTGTCTCTCAAAGTTGGCCTTTGATGATTTTATGAGCGAATGTATTTTTTGCTAGTGCTGATCAGAGATGCCTTCCCTTTATGGGATTTTGCTCTGTTTTGCAGTAGCTTCCTTCTCTTGTTATAAAGTTTGTTTATGGCTGGGGTCCACCAGATAGAACACCTGCCTTTGGTGGAAAGGGTCTTGGTTTTATTTGGGATTGCATGATCCATGCATTCTTGGAGATGTCCGTAGAAAGCATTTGTGAAGGATTTAGCAGTGTGGGATGTGGTTTCCACTGGCCCAGGGGGCTTGAAGGATACCATTTCAGTCCTAAGGAGTGTAAAGTCGGCTTTTGAGAAGTTTCTCACTGTGGTCTTTTGTGCTGGGGGTGGAGGTGGGATATGAATATCTAGGGTTATTAGTTTGTGGTCTGATCTCACTAGTGAGGGGTATACTTCCGGTGTTGAGCATTTTGTCCCCATGTTTGTGATGATCAGGTCAAGTATATTATTTCCCCTTGTGGGGGAGGTGACTAGTTGTTCCATCGCATTTCAGTTGATGAATTCCAGGAACCTTTGGGCTAGGGTGTTAGGGCTTGAATAATGCACCCAGTCTATGTTTGGGTAGTTGAAGTCTCCCAATATGATGGTATTTGGTGAGACATTCATATCCTCCAGTGTCTTAAGGAAGGCTGAATGGAGTTCCTGAGATTGAGAGGGTGGTCTGTAGCATGCTACAAGTTGTATAGCAGTTTTACCTACGGTTAGTTGCACATGGATGGTCTCCGATGCTTTGTGCGTTGCCACTAACCTGGAGGTGCGGGTGTCTTTAATGAATATGGACACTCCCCCTCCTTTTGTGGTTCGGCCCAAGTTTTGGGGCCGAAATGCATGATACAAGGTATAACCTGGTACGGCTGGGGTGCTCTCAGGAGTCTTGAACCAGGTTTCAGTTACTGCACAGACATTGATGCTCTCCATACTGAGGAGTGCTTCGAGAGCCTGCATCTTGAGATTTAGACTTCTGGCGTTGAGCAGCATTACCCTTAGTTTTTTTTCCTTTTTTGTTTTCTAAGGTGGTGGGTTTGTCTTTTGAGCCTTGCCTAAAAAAGGCACTATGGGGGTGGCAAGAGCCTTAGCCAATATCCAGAAGCCCAGTGGTGACAAGTGCAAGCCATCCCTTGTGAAGCAGCGTGGCTTGTCCAGCATGTCATCCCAAGCAGACAGACATTGGGTCCCCCTAGAATGACAACAGTAACTGAGCCAATTATTAAAGCTGATCATCTTGTCTTTGTATTGTGGCATCATTCTTGGTGAGGGCAAGATGCTGCTCAGGGTCAGGGTCATACCGGCCTGGGCTACATAATCAGAGAGCTCCTCTATGTCTCTTTTCATGTAGTGCAAGGAGGTACGTCTCAGGTCATTCACGCCGGCATGGACAATGACGGAGTCATATTTGTACTTGCTTTGGAGTGACCTGAGTGCTTGTGTTATGTGGTGGATCCTAGCACCCGACAGGCAGCTCACCATTACCCTCTCCTTGTTCAGCCTGGTAAGTGGAATGTCAGTGTTTCTGACTATAGAGTCACCTATTACTAGTGTATCAGGCATGGTGTTTCGCCTTAAGGGCTGTGATTGTTTGGCACACTGACTTAGTGCACTATGTGTTGCATGTGCTGTGTTTTGAGGTGGTGTTTTCTTGGGTGTCTGCTTTGGGAGCCTCTGTTGTTTTGGTAAGTTTTTTATTAGAGCCTCTGAGTATTTCTTTGTGTTTTTATGTGTTTGGTTTGCAGTTGTGGTTGGTTTATGTGAGACTGGGTTTGTTGTGTGTGTGGTTACCTTCTCCTCATGTCTGGTCTTGCTAGTCCTGTGTTGAGAGAGTTAAGCCTCCAGTTTGGCTATATAGTTGCATCTCTCACATGTGTTTGTGTTTGTTGGGAGGAGGAGAGGGTTGTCTTTGTACATGAGACAATTGTAACATTGTCTCAGGATTCCCAGATTAACCAGCTGAACTGGAGAGGACATCAGTAATATACCATTCGACATGCCAGAATAGTATAAGGGAGTGATGTGAAACTGGGTCAGAGAGGAATTTGAAGGGAAGTGAGTTTAAGGGTGCTTCACTTGAAAGAAAGGTTTTAGGAGCAAGTGCTAGGCTTATAATATAGCGAATAGACTGCTTTTGTTGAAAGTAGAGCTTTCTTAAGGGAAAAACTGAAGTGCAAACTTGGCAGAGCCAGGAACAGTTTAAGCCTGTTTAACCGGCGCTGCGCTATGCGCACAATCACTCAAAGTCGCACAAACGTGGATTTTAAACAGGGAACTTCAAAAGAGCTGGAAATGGTCCAAAACGACCAATTACTACAAGCTCTTGTGCTGAAGTCACTCCTTCAGGGACAGATAGGCTGCTCAAGGCTCCCCACTCCCACTGGTGAGCAAAGAAACTTCCTTCTATCCAAGTAAGGCAATGGACAACACAGGAACTACACCACAGTCCAGAATACTGCTGCCCTGTTTTGGTTTTCATATAAAATTATAATATCAGTGAAGAAAATCACCTAAACCAGTACAATCTGGTACCTCAAACCAGCATAAATAAGCTTCATTCAGCTGAAGTAAACATGACTCTTTAGGCTGCTTTTGAGAAAATATACTTGCATTAAATATCCAGCATTTAGTTAAATTGGGTCTATACTGAATGTTTGAACATTCAAAATTCCGAATCTCATATGGTCGACACCATATGATCAGATTTTTGAATGTTCGAACTTTGTAACGGAGATCTACGTACAGCATGGAATGGGAAGACTTCCCTTTTCTGCACTGCAGTGCAATCTCAGAGTTGGTATATTTAAAGAGTGCGGCATGTGAGGGCAGTAGGGGAGCTTGCCCCCCTTCTTAGAGCATTCAGGTAGATCTTTGTGTAGTTTTTTTTTTTTTATTAGATATTCAAACTTTTGAAAGTTCTTCATATGTTGTCGACCATACGGTAGTCGAACTATCAAACATTTGATTATCTAATACAGACCCAGTTAAATCCTACTATCTGCATGCCTGCGCACATTCAATAATTAAATGCATAAATCAGCAATCAACTACATCTCTTCCAAGGTCATTCCAGTCTTCCAAGCTCAGAGACTTACCCTTCTAATAGCAACATATTGCTAAATGGAAAGTTTGTCGAGTGCCTTTTACTTATATGCAATGAGTTGGAAAAGGATAACATTTTGCAAATTTTGGAAACATGATATCCAGATTTGTTCTTCTTGACCCTATAGGTAAATGTCAGTGCTATACTCTCCAAAAGAGAAGGATGGCTACACATTTAGAAAAGAGCCGACTTGCTCCTGTGCCTCTTGCTGTTTAAATTACAAACTTTTGAGCAGTGCTCCCTCTTGCTCATTAAGAGAATTTAATGATTGCACTTTCTGATAATGGTGTATTATTATTATTTAACAGACCTGTTCTGGCATAAATGGAGATGCCTATTATTACCAATGGCCTAGAGAGATAGACTAGAAGGAACTGTATCCACAGTATGCTTCTGTGCTAGTGTCTCTAAGCTGAAAAGACTGTGGGACTCCCCTCTTTTGCAATGTATTCATTTGTGATGTGATACAAACTGTAATCTTAAAGCAAAAGCCAACAGGAAATGAGAACTGCATGTCTTATTTGGTTTTCCATATCCACAAGTCTAAAGAGAGATCATTTCTCTTTTTTCTATTAATTTGTAAAATAAACTTAATTTAAATTTAAGAACTGGCTCCAGGGACTATTTAATTGATAATACCAATTAGCATTTGTCATAATACTATCTCCAAGAAATGCATCTTATTAGAAGATGAATTCTCTGTACTATCACAACCCCAGGCTTAATATATATAGAACCATATTTAGACTTTTC
Source organism: Protopterus annectens (assembly GCF_019279795.1). Lineage (NCBI taxonomy): Eukaryota > Metazoa > Chordata > Ceratodontiformes > Protopteridae > Protopterus > Protopterus annectens. The sequence goes on along the minus strand of NC_056732.1, from coordinate 701,355,468 downwards.
ATTGTCAATGTTACATGTATACAGTCCTATTTATCATACAATAAAGTGCATGCTGTGATGGCAAAACAGTTACATGCATTGCACACTACAGTGATGCCCATAAAGCAGAGAAAGGTGGAGTCTTATTTGGGGCTTGGAGAAAGAGTCCCGCCCAGAACCTGGAGTGTGCTCCCTGGATGCTTTTAAGGGAAATTGTACTTGGTGGGAGGGTGGGAGGTTGGCATAATGGTTAAGGTGTTCACCTTACAAACACAAGGTCCAGAGTTTGATTCTCAGATGGGGTAAATGGCTAGGCTTAAAATGGCCCACAAAGGCAGTTAGCCTAGTACTAACCTATGAACCTATGAACCTATGTAGAGAGATGCATCTGAAAATCCTGTGTGTATCTATTTGTTGTTCCAAGTGAATGTTCCCCACCAGTGTCAGTGGTGAAGACTGAAGCTCCTTGATTACAGGCCCAGAGGAAAGATGTCACATTGGTGAGCTGTGGTGTGGATATTAATTGAAATTCTGTATCCTGTAAGCAGTTGTCACTGAAGGTGTGTGTACCCTCGGCAACCACAAGGTTAACATACAGAGCTTCATTTTCATAACAGTTTTATTTATTTTCTGTTAATTTAGTCAGAGAAAGCAGGCAAAGATGTCACCAGAGGATTATGGCATACTGACAGTGAACCAATTTGCTAAGGTGTGTAAATCCAAAGGACTGGTACATGACAACCTGACTAAAGAGGAAATCATTTCAGCCTTAATCACAGCTGCAGCATGGACCATTAACCAAGAAGACAACCAGCCTGGCAATGGGAATGTGCAGCCCTCAGAAACACGACAGTTCTCTTTTTCCTCAGAGGACTTAAAAACCTGTCTCGAGTTAAAGAGACTTGAACTGGAGACCAAACGTTTGAAATTAGAATCAGCAGAGACTGCAGCATTGGAGGATGAAGAAAATGAGAAACAGTGTCAGCATGAGAGGGAGATGTGGACTCTTCATCAGGGTCATGGAGGTAATGGGGAAGGGAATAACTGAACCCCAGAACCAATAAAGGTCAGTAAACTTATACCACAGTTTATAGAGAGTGATAATTTTGATAGTTGTATTCATATATTTGAAAGAGTATGTAAAATGTATAATGTTGATCAAGGGGTCTGGGTACTGGTCCTGACCCCCTTATCCCATGGTAAAGCTGTAAGTGCTATTTCTAAATTGTGTGATACTGATTGTTTAAACTATGATAAAGATAAATAATGTTTATTAGAATGTTTTAAGTTAACACCTGAATCTTACAAAAAAAAAGTTTCATGAACATAGATACAAGGCAGATGAAAGTGAAGTGGCGGCTCGTGCCATCGGCCTGCAGGACTATAGCCCTCCCAGCTCAAGTTTGGACATTTACATTTGAATAAAAAATACATCTATTAAATATTTTGTTTGTTGATGTTCTAATGTGCTCTAAGCGAGTCCGACCGACTTGCAAAGTCCAGGAACTCAAACTGCGCATGCTCGTCGAGTTAGATTTTTTTTTTTATTTTCCTTAGCAAACATTTCTGACTGCTTTACAAGCAGTCCAGATATGAGAGAAGGCATCTGTGTGATGCTCAGAAGTCTATGCGGGTTTTAGCCGCACAGCAAATTAGAAGAGGGTTAGGACTGCCACATACGCAGTCACGTACGTGACGTGGATGGCTGGATTGCTACTGATTGGTTCTCGCTCTCTTCTCAAAAAAGAGTGAGAAACAATAAGTAGTAGCATATACCACACTAAGCACAGTAATTACTTAGATTACTTGTGCTACGGTCCGAGTCCGACTATTGTTGGTGACAGTTGAGGTCCCTCTTCTTTGTTTTTGTTGGCTTGCTTCTGCCTTTTGCCTTGCTGGCTTGCTTACAAGTAGCTGCAGATCTGCAGCCATCAAATCAGAGAGGTAGAAAGAGTTCCTTTCTTAACAAAGGAGAAGAGTCATAAGACAGACAGTCACTTTTTTAACAAGTAATGAAGTATAAGTTATTAAACTGAGGTAGGTGCCAGACTCGGCTCTGTACAGATGTCAGTGTAATTTTTTTTTTACAGTACTCTCGAACACAGCAGCAGCAGTGAAAATCTGCATGTGCGTTGTGTGTGTGTGTGTGTGTGTGTGTGTATGTATGTGTGTGTGTGTGTGTGTGTGTGTGTGTGTGTGTGTGTGTGTGTGTGTGTGTGTGTGTGTGTTTGCCTTTATATCTGTATAGTAAAACTTCACGATCTCTGACCCACATTATGAAATCTGAAACACTGTTTTTATAGCATGCACATTCTCCCTGAATCATGAGACTTGAGTTAATTGCATATTGTGGTCACATCATACAAAACTAAAAAATATAGATGTTAAACCACAGCTTTCCATTACAAAAGCACACAGTTGTTCATTTTGGACATGTTGCATGCAGTGTTTAGATAACCAGCATGAAACATAATTTACAGTAAGAAAGTCTGCATCACAATATCTATTGAGTGGGGTGTATATTTGCAATTAAGACCTGACTCAGTTGTAGGGCTTCTACAGAACGAGAATTTTCCAATAAAGAACAAAATGTAACATTATACAGTGCCAGTCAATGTTATGCCTTTGCTTTTAACTTAAATTTATTTATGCTACAGACTTAAGAAGGTGCTTTGCATAATAAAGATATGATCATTTATTTTTCATTGTAAATCAAAGACTGATAGCATCTTGAGTGTGAACACCCTTACCATGCTATCAGATTAAACTGTTAGCTAACAGACATTGCAGAAATACAAATCAGAGCAGTAGCTGTGGTGGCTTCATGATTTACTTGCATATTGTTTGTGCAGTTCTGATTTCAGATTAAAAGTCTGTGATTTATTTACAAAGCTGAGGATGATCTCTTCTAAAATGCATTTTGATTTAATAGTTTACAGTTAAGTGGGCAGCATTCACAAGAAACAATTATCACAGCTAGAGACTCTAGTCCCCATGTCATTTGTCTGATCATCCCCCTGCTGAATGTACTGAATAAACTCAACTAAGCACTGTGAATTCATCTGCTGACACAAATGGACAGCAACTGCTGCTAGAAGCAGTAGAGGATACTCCTTGCTGCTAGTAGGATTATTTTAGAAGCAGACGAGATAGAAACAGAGGAATTTACTCAGGTATGTGTTATTGCTAGGAAGTGTGTGTGTGTGTGTGTGTGTGTGTGTGTGTGTGTGCGTGCGTGCGTGCGTGCGTGCGTGTGTGTGTGTGTGTGTGTGTGTGTGTGTGTGTGTGTGTGTGTAATACCCCAATTGATTTCTACTGAGGGCTAGAGAGACAGTGTGTGTTTGTTATGCTGGTGGCTAGAGAGAACGCAGGATATCTGCCGGTAGTGGTTAGAGAGTACGTCAGGCTCGAAACCTGTACATTGGGTGCAAGTAGCAAGAGCCTGAATTTCCTACCCACCACCATTTGTGAAGGTTTTTCAGATTTTTGCCTCATATCTCTGTTCTGTTCCTCATAAAATCTGTGGTTTCTGAATTTTTAATTCCTTAAATAGTTGATGGTTCAGTGGTAGCATTGTTGCCTTGCAGCTACTGGTTTGATTCTTGGCTGGGGTGCCTTCTGTGTGGAGTCTGCCTGTCCTCCCTGTGTTTGTGTGGGTTTGCGCTGGTGTCTTCCCATATTACAAAGACATATGTCTGCAGTTTTTCTCCCTGAGCCTCTGCTGAAAATTAGCTTTTGTTCCAAGTCAGACTTTCCTGGTTAACAAATGTTAAATAAATAACAATGACAGGCATTTGAATTTCAGACTTCATATTCTACAGAAAGTACATGGTAACAGAAAACCTTTTATTCCAGCAATTTTCTAAGTTTATAAGATGAATATTTGAAAATTGTCTCTATTTTTGGGACTGTACTCCCCCATTATTGGCTTCGTCCAGGTTTTTTGTGCTAAGGTTGAGAGCTATTGTGAGAACTGAATTCACTGAATATGTTTGGGGCTGTATTCCCCCATTATTGGCTTTGTCCAGGTGTTTTGTGCTAAGAAGGTGACAGCTTTGGTGAGAATTGAATTCACTAAATGGTAGCCATTTAATTTTTAGTCTTCCTTTCTTTTCCCAAAACAGCTCATTTGGCATAATAGTATGTTGTTCTGACTGTTATGCACAGGGTCCTGGGTTTAAGGCTTGGCAGTAAAATGTATGGTAGTAACACAGCATTTTATTCAAGCAACTTTTCAAGATTATACAAGCAATGTTTAAAATATGTCCCTGGTTTTTGGGCTTTTGTCCCCCAATACATTTTGGCTTTTTCCAGATTTCTTGTGCTTCAATGTTGAGAGATACAGCTGAGTGTCTAGTAGATTTTATAAGGAGCTGAGAGCAGCAGAGGAAGAGAAGTTTAGTGCTGCTTATGCTATGTCTACTTGCAATGTTAATAGCACAACAGGTAGTACACTTGCTTTTGATGTAGAAGGCTATGGGTTCTACTCTCACAATATATAGATGCATTGCTGATACTGTGTTGTAAAGGGGGTGGATGCTGCAGTCCTTTTTGGCGATGATACCTAGTAGCTATGAATCTGTTATCAGCTTGCCATCTATTCCCTATTGCAATATTACTAGCTTATCATTTTTCAATGTAACATAGGCAATTTATTTCTCAAGGGCAACAGGCACTTTATTCATAGATGGAACAATGAAATATAAAGTTGTTTGCTAGCAGCAGCCTCTTCATTAGTTTCAGATCTCTTTAATGTGGAATTATTTAGATGACATTTACTTCTTCAGAGATTGTGCATATTTACTGATACTGGTGGATTGTTGAAGTTTGAGTAGACTTTTATGATGGAAATGTTCTAAATTGGGCAGTTTTGTCATTATTGGTGTATGTCCTTATTTCTGGGCCTTTGTCCCACTTCTATGTATGGTTTTGTGTAGATTTCTTGCTCTGAGGTTGAGAGGTATGAAAAATGCATCAGAGTCATCACTGTCAGCCAGAGACATTTCAAATTGTGACATACTTGTTGCACCCCACTCCCCCATGTAGTGACTCTGGATATGTCCAAGCGACAAGATGATCAGATTTAACAATTGGCTCAAGTACTGGTGTCATTCTAAGGGGATCCAATGTCTGTCTGCCTGGGATGATATGTTAGACAAGCCACGCTGCTTCGCAAGGGATGGCTTACACCTGTCACCACTGGGCTTCCGGATATTGGCTAAGGCTCTTGCCACCCCCATAGTGCCTTTTTTAGGCAAGCCTCAAAAGACAAACCCACCTCCTTAGAAAACAAAAATGGAAAAAAACTAAGGGTAATGCTGGTCAATGCCAGAAGTCTAAATCTCAAGATGCAGGCACTTGATGCACTCCTCAGCATGGAGAACATCGACATCTGTGCAGTAACTGAAACCTGGTTCAAGGCTCCTGAGAGCACCCCAGCGCTACCAGGCTATACCTCAGATCATGCTTTTCGCCCCAAAACCCGGGCGAACCACAAAGGAGGGAGTGTCCATATTCATAAAGGACACCCACACCTCCAAGTTAGTAGCAACACATGAAGCATCAGAGACCATACAGGTGCAACTAACCATAGGCAAAACTGCTATACAACTGGTAGCATGTTACAGACCACCCTCTCAATCTCAAGAACCCCACTCAGCCTTCCTGAAGACATTGGAGGATATGAATGTATCACAAAATACCATCATACTGGGAGACTTCAACTACCCAAACATAGATTGGGAACATTATTCTAGCCCTAATACCCTAGCCCAAAGGTTCCTGGAATTCATAAATTCAAATGCACTGGAACAACTAGTCACCTCTCCCACTAGGGAGATAATATACTAGACCTGATCATCACAAACATGGGGACAAAATGCTCCACACCGGAAGTATACCCCTCACTAGTGAGATCTGACCACAAACTAATCACCCTGGATATACATATCCCACCTCCACCCCCAGCACAAAAGACCACAGTGAAAAACTTCTCAAAAGCAGACTTCACTCTTCTTAAAACTGAGATGGTATCCTTTAAGCCCACTGTGCCAGTGGATACCACATCCCACAATGCCGAATCCTTCACAAATGCTTTCTATGGACATCTCCAAGAATGCATGGATCATGCAATTCCAAACAAATCCAAGTCCCTCTCCACCAAATGTAAGCGTTCTGTCTGGTGGACCTCAGCCATAAACAAATTGTATAACAAAAGAAGGAAGCTACTGCACGTCAGAGCGAAATCCCATGAAGGGAAGACATCTCTGATCAACATTAGCAGAAAACTACATTCTCTCATAAAAACATCCAAGGCAAACTTTGAGAGAAAAATCGCTAAGGACACTAAAGATAACCACAAAGCCTTCTTCAGCTATGTTAGAAACCTGGGCAGAAACCCTCAGATATGCTCAGAGTTGGTTCACAACAACAAAAAAATACATTGAACCCACAGATGTTGCTAACATTCTGGCTGATAGGTTCAGTGCAAAATTCTCCCCTCCTTCACTCCCAAAAGAAGAAATACTTTTCCCAGCTGAATGTAATCTCCCTGTCATCTCAGATGTCCAAGTGAGAACCGCCCTAAACAAAGCAAAAAACACAGCATCAATGGGACCTGACAGTATCCCGGGGTGCGTGTTACGTGAACTCCAAGAGGAGCTAAACCCACACATAAAAATGCTATTTAACCTTAACCTTACTTCGGGATATGTACCTGAACACTGGCATACAGCAACAGTGGTCCCACTCCACAAGGGTGGTGCCTCTACAGACCCTGGAAACTACCGCCCCATAAGCTTAACTAGCCTGGTCTGCAAAGCTATGGAAAGAATCATTATGGAACTCATAAACAGAGACATAGGAGACCTACAGACACTTGACCCCACCCAGTTCGGCTTTGTAAAGGGCAGAGCCTGTCTTTTAAACCTGGTTGACTTTTTCGAAACAGTCACTAGAGCCATTGATGAGGGCAAAGCAGTCCATACAGCATACCTGGACTTGGCTAAGGCCTTTGACACAATACCCCACTCAGGCATCATAGATAAGCTAAACAGCTTAAAAGTAAACTCTTATGTCACTAGATGGGTTGCAAACTGGCTAAAGGACAGAACCCATAAAGTTAAAATTGCTGGAGCAATGTCAGACTCAAAGCCAGTCACAAGTGGTGTCCCACAGGGATCTGTCCTGGGGCCCCTCTTGTTCGGCATTTATTTCTCAGATGTTAAAGCAAACATGGGAGGGCTGTGGCTGACAAAGTTTGCAGATGACTGCAAACTAGGCGCCATAGTTGATACACCAGCAGACACACACATCCTACAAAAAGGCCTCACTGAAACGGACAACTGGTGCCGTAGTCACGGCCTTAAACTAAATGCCAAAAAATGTATAGTCATCCCTTTTGGAAAAAACAAAGTACCCACAAATTATCACATAGACAACAACCCACTGAGTATGGAAAAAGTAATCAGAGACCTAGGGACCCAAGTAGACAGCGACCTCTCATTTGACACCCACGTTGCCAAAGTGGTTAGAAAAAATTTCTACCTTGCACACCTCATCATGAAGGGATTCACATCCAGATCCAAGGATGTCATTGTACCCCTATATTCTTCCCTCATCAGACCCATGATTGAGTACAATGCCCCATTTGGTATGTACCTCACCCGGCATTTGCAACAGCTGGAGAGACCACAAAAGTACCTCACCAAAAGGATCAAGGGTCTCCAACTTTTGTCTTAGTCTGCCAGACTAAAGAAACCTCAGCTCTATTCAGTAGCATACCACCTGTTCAAAGGTGATCTCTGCCTGACGTACAAGGCCATGTCCAATCAGGATCTGATGGACATGCTCCACCTCAAAAAATCCAAATCCATCAGGACCTCGAGAGCTAAAGACTTAAACCTCGGCACAAGTATGAATAGGACATGCTGGAGGGATAGATTCATAACCCAGAGGCTTCCCATGCTTTGGAACAGGATCCCAGTTTGTATTAGGCAGAGCCCCACACTGACTCTCTTCAAGAGAAATCTTGATGAGTGGGTGGGAGATCGTAAGTCTACCCCAGGGGTCACATCTGTGTCACTGCTAGACGGGGGCACAGTAAACTAACTGTATTATATAAGGGGACTTTCATTGTGTCAACTACTAGACAGAGGCACAGTATTCTAGATTTATTCTGTACATTTTTGTACCATTTCATGGGGTGGCAAAAGCCACATCACTATGGCTAGGCTTACAAATGCCCCAGGGCAGATAGCCTAGTACTATACTATGAAACTATGAAACTATGAAGTGTGCAGAGTATTCCCCCATCCAAGGTAGACACAAGTACGATAGTGGCTTTTCATCTGTCCTTGATTTTGCAAAATGTTCTGGTTTTCTGTCATATTTTTATACTGTTGATTTATGCTTCTTATTATTCAGAAAATCTTCTGTGTGGCGCCATGCGTGAATGGGCGTTCCTTCGTTGAAGCTTGTGCGTTAGGCCCAGCAAGCCAGCACGTAAAACTCTACTGCCAATCATTAGCGGACTGGAGTTCCGCTGTGGCGACCCCTAACCGGGAAAAGCCGAAAGACACAAAATTATTCAGAAAATGCATGCTGTCACAGTGCTCTGTTGCTCTGTGTTTAAGCAGCAATGCTTTAATGACCATCAGGTAAACTTGTCTGACTTTGTAAGATGCAAGTAAGCTTTAATAAGCATACTGTTATAGAATTACCAACACTGAAAAAGCCTTTTTGTTGTTGCCATGCAGAAAATATTTACATAACTAGATAACGTATAAGCCTTAGGTATTGAAATGCATATGACAGTATTTATAATAAAGGACAGGATTACAGTATTTTAAGAAGCTCATTACATTTGTTGGAGACTTGCAGTCATCTTTGCAGGCTTTACCCGTAAACTAAACAGAATGCCAATCTATCATGTGTGGTCCGTAAACTGTGCAATAATCTTTTAAGCAATTTATCTTCAGCTTGTTTCTTGTTTGCTGTTCATTTTTTACTTTGATCATGTTTTCCCCATGAAACAAGTAAATAGTTGTCAGGCAGCAGGTCTTTTTTGGATAAGAAACATTTTTACAAGTGGGGGTATCACAGAGATTGCTACTTTCAGCATGTTACTTGGTACTTTTATTTATAATTAGAACTGCAGTGCAAGGAGAAGTGGTTTCAGTTAATTGCTGCTTGTTTTTTTTTATACTTGATTTTGACTAGCATTCCAGTAAGGTATTTAAAAAGTAATTTAGTTTTTCATGCCTCACAACCTTTTTGTTTCCATCTCAATATTAAGTAAGCTGTCATGTAGCCAATGCAGTGAAATATTTTTTTCTTCTACACTTCATTTTGTCTTGATTGGACTCTCATAATGATGGTTTGGCACCCAGGGCAGCGTATTTAATTAAAGTTCCAGTTATTGTGGTTTTGAGCATAGCTCTGCCCCTTTCTAGTTGGCCACACCCCCTTGCCATTGGCCCCCACCCATTCAGCTGTTTCTGCAGCCCCCCTTTGATTTGAAGTCACCAGCCACCACTGTGGAAGTGTATGTGATTATACTACTGAGTTAAGCACTTATTTTCATAGTTGGGTGAAGGGTTGTCAGGACACCGCTTTTTAAAGGCTGGCAGACCTTTTATTGAGGGAACAAGCCCTTAGCACTTTGCCTGAGGAGATGAGAATCTGGTTGGCATACCAAGAATGTAACTCTGCAGATGAGCTGGGGAAAAAAGGGGATCTTTACTTATCAAGCAGAACATCACTGCACAAGAATGGAATACCCAGTGCTGCTCATGGATACAAGGGAACCCATGGTGGGCAGCCTAAACCACCCCGACAGAGTCCACCAGTAACAGTGGAAGCCACTTGTTCAGGTACATGGCCATGATCATGGTTTAGATGTTTTAAATGAAACCAGTGGGGCCATGTATTTTTTATTTATTTATTTAACATTTGTTGACTGGGAATGTCCGACTAGGTTCCACAGAGACTGTTTTCAGCGGAGGCCCGGGGAGAAACACTCCAGACATCTGTAGCATACAGATGTCCACGGAAGCAAGGTGGGGAAGAAAAGGTGGGGGAGCCATCAACTTGGAATAACAGAATGCCACTAGTAAGTTGTCTGGAGACAACAGGGGTATCAGACTATCAATGGAGTTTGTATCCTATCTTAGTGGATCGAAGACAAACCACTGTTAAGAGAGACACTGCCTCTGACATAACCATTGTAAAGCCTACAGTGGTTAAAGAGGAGTAGTACTTGCTTGGGCAGTCCACTCCACTCAGCACTTTAGGAGTGACCCATTCCAAATAACATTGGCCAGAGTTCATCTTGGCTGGGACAGTGGAAAAGGAAGCAAGCAAGTAGATGTGTTTAAGGATATCCCTGCAGATGTCCTGATAGGGAATGATTTTGATAATTTAATATCTTGTGTACATGCAGTTATATGAATTCAGGCTTGGAGCAGGCATGTGGGTCTGGTAGCCTGGGGGAGACCCAGACAGACCCCACATCTGAAGCCGGGACTGGTGATGTGGCTATTTCTGGAGGGATCTACCCTGTAGCAGTGAACCTGAAGGTGAGACACAGCTGCTGATAGGTATTGATGTTCCCTTGGACAGAGTGACTGCAACGGCAGAGGTGAGTGGTAGTGCTCATGCTGACAGTGAGGCAATGGTGTCAGAAGATTGTCAGTACTTGGACCCTACATTATGAGGCTTGTGGGAGGTAGCTAAGGAAGCACTTGATTGTCAAGGAAAAGGGGAGTCTATATACTGGAACATAGTGTTACTATATTGACAGTGGACCCCTTAGGGAGTGCTAGAGGTTGAGGTAATACAGCAGATGGTAGTGCCTAGAGCCTACTGTCTGTCAGTTCTAGGCATAGCCCATGACATTCTTATTGCAGGTCATATGGTCATAAATTGTACCAAGAGATGTATTATGCAGAACTTTTATTGGCCTGGTATTGCAAGAGATGTAACAGGGTACTGTAGAACCTGTGTGGAGTGCCAAATAGTAGGCAAGGCAGGAAACAAGGTTAAAGTTCCTTTGATGCCTTTGCTTGTGAATGAGGAGCTGTTTCAGAGAGTAGCTATGGATATTATGGGGTCTCTGAGTACCCCAAGTGCCACATGCAAGAAGTATATCCTAATGGTAGTAGATTATGCTACTAGATACGCTGAGGTGGTGGCTCTGTCCTCCATCTAGTCAGAGAAGGTGACAAATGCTTTGGTAGAGATTTTTAGCAGGGTAGGTTTCCTGAGAAAAATACCTACTGATGGGTGCAAATTTTGTGTCAGACCTGCTGAGTTGTCTGTGGGAACACTGTGGGGTGAAGCACCTAAAGTCCACCCCTACCACCCCCAGACTAATTGTATTGTGGATTAAACTCTACACCAAAGACACTGCTACTGATATTTCCAGACTGGTTTAAGAGAGTGTGGGACATGTATTTGTCCTATCTGCTGTTTGCATACAGAGAGGTACCTCAGGAATCCACAGGTTTTTCACTATTTGAGTTGCTGTATGGGTATAGATTGAGGAGGCCTTTAGATTTAATTTGTGATGAGTGAGAGGGTGGGTGGGAATCCCACAAGCTGTCTGTTGTGGCATATGTCCTAAACCTCAGTACAAGGCTTAAGGAGCTCATGGACTTGGCCAGGAGAACCTGGCAGGAGCACAACAGCTGAAAAAGGTCTGGTATGACAGGAATGCTCAAGCCCAAGAGTATATTGGGGGGCAGCAGGTTATGGTGCTCATTCCTGTCAGGCACAATAAGCTGTAGGCAGCTTGGGAGGGACCCTTTAAAGTGGTAAGTTATATTGACCATTGTTGGCCAGCATTGTGAATGTAACAACACACACCCCAACCCCCTAACTATATTGCACTATAATGGGGAATAGGACAAATCTAAAAAAAAAACTTTCCTTCAATTACCTTATGCATCATTGTACTTACTGGTTGTTGGCCAACTATGTCCATTCGATGAATTATTTTTCACTGATAAACATGTTTGGTATGTTAAACTTTCACTGTTTAAGTTTGGATTATTAGCCATTTGCTGTGATTTTTTTTTTTCAATACATGAACATAGACCCTTGGAAAGCTAGCTACTCTGGGGAATAACCACAAAGACAACACACACATAAAAGTAGACTCAGTGGTTAGGGAACTGGGTACATATGTGGAAAGTGACTTGGCCTTTGATCATCATATGTCTACTGTTACAAGGAAATCATCCTATATTGCACAGGTTATAAGCAAGAGTATGGCATCCAGGTCCATGGATATCATTGTCTCTCTGTACTCAGGTCTCATTAGGCCATTCATTGAATACGATGCTTCCTTCAGTACATACCTGGCCAGGCATATGCAGTAACTGAAATGTACATTGATGTTCCTCACAAAAAGAATGTTAACCATTAACCTTGTGGAATATGTAGGCTGCCTAAAAGCCTTATCTTTGTACTCAGTCTCCTACAGACCACTGAGAGGTGATTTGTGTGCGCCTTATAAGGCATCCAGTACTGATGGACTTGTTCACCATCTGCAAGTGTAACAGCATAAGAAATACCCAATTAAAGGACCTACACCTTATTTTCAACATAAATAGAACATGTTGGAGAGACAGGTACGTCTCAGAGACTACATCTATTCTGGAACAGGCTTCACATCCATGTGAAGTGAAGTCCATCGCTGATTGTATTCAAATGCAACCTGGCCATAGTTGGGGAACTGGAAATCTAATCTCAAAGTGGCACCCATGCTCCTGTTGGACAGAAGCATACTGTAAATGCTCTGCCACCTAAGCTTCTTGGTAACTTATCTTGTCATTTAGAAATGAACAAATGTGACTAGGCTTCAAAAGACCTGCTAGGGCCTTTAGCCTAGTAATCACCTATGAACTTAAACCTGTCTAATTTACTAATACGTAAAGGCAGACATTTTAACAAAATATTAATTTGCTTAGCCCAATCTGACATATATTTTAAGGGATTTAATTCATAAAGTTTATCTAATAAAGATGTCTGCACAAAAAAAGTAGTTTGATATCATTCTTCTTGTTTTGTCTTGCATTTAAAGATAAATGAAACAGAAAACCTATAATAAATGATTTAAAAGAAGCCCACTTATAAGCAAAGGAAATATAGCTTGCCTCAGCTGCTGTCCAACAATTATTGATTGTAACTAATGTTTCTTTATATCGTGTGTTAAAGTTTTCTTTTCAATAACTAAGCCTTTAACATGAATTGAAACAGGTGAGTGATCTAACAGAAATCATGGGAAAATACCTGTTGTTTGCATGTGGTGAATTCATCTCTCAGAAATATAAATATACAATCCAGTCTTGAACCTCTTTTGAAAGTAGAGGAGAAAATGGTAGAAACCTCTGAGTTAGGATTTTTATAAAGCCAATAGTAAGCATATCTCTAAACAAAAAAAAATCTTTTAGAAGTCTAGCATAAATTCCATTACAGTTTCTATTAAGATTCACAATAAAGTCATCAGAGATAATTCTCTCTGAATTTAAACAGTTACGATCACATTCAAGCTCTTCTAAAAACTCACAGGAAGTGCTTAAAGTAGTATATATAGAATCTATAACCAAATCATAACTCACAACCTGTAGTTTAATTAGTAAGACTCTAGCGTTGACATCACAAGCTAATTTGTAACCTGAAAACTATCTGAATGGAGTACTATTGCAACTTCTTGTGAATCATTATCAACTAAATTACACCCCTTCTTGATTTTCTTTTTAAATATCTTAAAGTTTTTATTAGCTAAATGAACCTGTTTTAAAATGAGATATTGGTGTTGATATATTTAAAACATTTAAATTTCCGCTTTATACAGTGTTAATTATTCCACTTACATTAATAGAAATTATTCTATTTGAAACACATTCCAACTGTAGTAATGAAATAATGAGTGAGAAGGTCACTGAAAAAACAATCAGTAAAAACAAAATGAAAACTACAGCAAAGCTAGAACTTCCACTGAGTGACCTCCCAAACCTCTTGTATCAGAGGCACATGGGATATATGCAAATGATCCTTAGGAACATCAGGTGTTTCAGCTAACTGGCAATTCTGAATGCGCATGACTTGTTTCGTCGTTTTAATTGACAATTTCAGGCCAATAAAGCCAAACCCCACTAACAGTGGATATGCAAATTTTAACCTTGTTATGACCTCATCAGCACAGCACAAGCAGAGTGTTTGACTAAGCATAAGAAACACAGGGTTGTTATACCCAACTGATGTCCATTATCATTAGGGTCACTGCAAAAATATCCTCCCAATGTCTTTGTTAATGAGTTCCCTGATGAAGCGCTTCATAGCCTTGCAGACCAGGCTAGTCAGGCTTATGGGTCAATAGTTACCAGAGTCAGTTGTGGCCGCTCTTTTGTGGAGAGGAATAACCATTGCTGAGCACCATTCTATGGGCACATAGCCTGTGGAGAGGCTGAGGTTGAACAGCGTGTTTAGGTGGGGGGTTAGTTCGTTCTGTATTTCATGCAAGACACAGCCTAGGACACCATCTGGTCCCATTGATCTGTGTTTTTGGCTTTTGAAAGGGCTGTTTTCACCTGTGCATCTGTGATTTTTGGGACACTACACGTTTCCGGTATTGTTGTGGGCCCTTTTGAAGGTGAAGTTTGCACTGAATCTATCTGCCAGGATGTTGGTAATATCAGTAGGTTCAGTATATTTTTTGCTATTTTGCACTAGTTCAGTGCATATCTGCGAGTTGCCACTAAGATTCTTAATATAGCTAAAGAAGGCTTTGTGGTTATCTTTTGAATCCTTGGCTATTTTTCTTTCGAGGTTAGCCTTGGATGATTTCATGAGGGACCTCAGTTTCTTACTGATACTGATCAAGCATGTCGTTCCTTATTGGTATTTGCTTTTCATTTGAGCTAGTTTCCTCCTTCTATTGTATAGCCTGTATATTGCAAGGGACAACCAAACTGGTTTCCTTCTCTTAGAGAAGTGAGTCTTGGTTTTGCTAGGAATGGCATGATCCATGCATCCTTGTAGGTGCTCATAGAGTTTATTTGTAAAGGTTTCTGCATCTTGAGCAGCGTTATCCTTTAGCGTGGTGGCTATGAAACTTACCACTTCTGTCTTAAGTAAGGTGAAGTTTGCTTTAGAAAAGTTTTTTACTGTGGTTTCCTTAGATGGGGGAAGTTCAGGGGTGTGGACATCCAGAGTGATTAGTTTATGGTCTGATCTAACCAGTGACGGGTTGACCTCCGGTGTGGAACACCTGTCGCTCATGTTGGTGATGAGCAGGTCCAATATGTTTTCACCTCTGGTAGGGGAGTTTACCAGTTGATCCAGAGCATTTGAGTTGATGAATTCCAGGAAGCTCTGGGCCTGGGAATTTGTACTTGAGTAGTTTTCCCAGTGAATGGTAGGGTAATTGAAATCGCCCAATTTCAGGGTGTTTGGTAGGACCTTCATGTTTTCCAGTGTCTCCAGAAAGGTGGAGTGGTGGTCCTAGGTCATGGAGGATGATCTGCAGCAGGCCACAATCTGCATTGCAGATTTGCCCGATGTTAGTTGCACATGGATGATCTCAGAGGTATCATGCTGTGCCACTAACCTGGAGGTGTAGGAATCCTTGATGAATATGGATACACTCCCTCCTTTTGCATTTCGGTCCGTGTTCTGTGGCCGAAACTTGTGGTATGAGTTGTAGCCCGGTAATGCTGGGGTGGTCTCTGGAGTGTTAAACCAGGTTTCAGTTGCTGTACAGATGTCGACATTCTCCATACTGAGGACTGCTTCGAGCATGTGCATTTTGAGATTTAAACTCCTGGCATTGAGTAGCATAACCCTCAGTTTTTTGTTAATTGTGCTGTTTACGGAGGTGGGTTTGACTTTTGAGCCTTGCCTAAAAAAGGCACTATGGGGGCAGCAAGAGCCTTGGCCAGTATTCGAAAGCCTAGGGGTGACAGGTGCAAGCCATCTCCAGTGAAGCAACATGGCTTGTCGAGCATGTCGTCCCAGGCTGACAGACCCTGGATCCCCTTTGAATGACACTAGAAGCTTAGCCAATTGTTGCAATTGATCATTTTTTCTTTATAATGAGGTATCATTCTTGGTGAGGGCAGGATGGTACTCAGGGTCAGGGTCATACCAGCCTGGGCTACATGATCAGAGAGCTCTTCCATGTCTCTTTTCATGTAGTCCAGAGAGGTACATCTCAGGTCATTCACACCAACAAGAAAAATGACAGAGTCATATTTGTACTTGTTCTGGAGTGACCTGAGTGCTTGTGTTATGTGGCAGAGATTCTGGCTCCCGACAGGCAGCTAACAGTAACCTTCTGCTTGTCCAGCCTAGTGAGTGGGACGTCAGTGTGCCTGATATAGAGTCCCTTATTACTAGTGTGTTAGGTATGTTATTTCGCCTTAAGGGCTGTGATTGTGCGGCACACTGATTTTGTGTTTTATGTGTTGTCTGGTTTGTGATGGGAAGTGCAAGTTGTTTGGGTGACTGCTTTGGAGGTCTCTGATGCTTTTGCAGGTTTTTATTTAGAGCCTCCGAGTATGATTTTGTGTATTTATGTGTATTTTTTGCCAGTGCTGTTTTAGTAGGTCTGTGTGCGGCTGGAGTTGTGGTGCAAGTGTTAACCTTCTTGACTGTCTGTTCCAGTCTTGGGTGGAGACAGCTTAGCTTCCAGTTTGGCTGTATAATTGCATCTCTCGCATATGTTAGTGTTTTGTGGTAGGAGGAGATGGTTGACTCTGTACATGAGGCAGTTGTAACATTGCCTCAGGATACCCAGATTCACCAGCTGGACTGGAGCGTGCACCTGAAGTTGCCTTTTGGTCATGCCTGAATAGTAGGGTGAGCTGCTTAGTCACTTGGTTGGTGAGGGGTGAATAAAGAGCCTTGCCCTGCTGGGCAATTAGTGTCAGGGTATATTAGTGCTTGCTATTAGGTCTGAGCAAGTGCTGTGCTGTAAGATGCTTTTTAAGTGCTTAGGTTGAGAGTTAGACTAGTTTCAAGGGAAAAACTGAAGAGGAGACTTAGTGGAGCCGGGAATGATTTAACCATAGCTAACCAGCACTGCCCAGTGCGCAAAACCTTGCAAACACGTTTTTTTATAGTAGGGAAATGAAAGAGATAGAAATTAGTCCAAAATGACCAATAAACCAATAACTTCTGGGCTGGAAACCACTCCTCCAGGGACAGATAGGTTGCTCAAAGTTCCCCTCTCTCACAGGTGAACAGAGAAACTTCCTTCTATCCAAGTAAGGTATGGGCAACTCAGAAACTAGTATCACAGCCCTGAATTCAGCACTTGCCTGAAAACTGGACTATACTAGCTTAGAAAGGCGGGAAACAAGGAATATTTTTTTTTGTTGTTGTTTTTTTTGAAAAGATAAGGCAAAAACAGTAAAAAATGCACTTAAAACAGCTTTAAACTACTACAAACAATCAGAAAAGGCTATCACACTTTAGTGTGTAGCCTACAACAGTTAAATTATATAAACAAAAAAGTTTTTAAAAGTGCAGGCAGTCAAATAAGTACAATATGTGAAAAAAACAAGCTTTTAAATCACAATAAATGCTGGAAAATCTGCGTTTAGGCAGAAAACAGTTAAGTACAGCAAGAAAGTACAGAAAACTGATATGTAATTACTCCAATGTCTCTCTCCTAAGTTTGAAGGCTTGTATCAGTCTAAGGCTTTCTAGTGCTACCCAGTAGGTTAGTTACAGGAAAGATGGGAAACAAGCGCAGATGTGGTCTTTTAAACCAGCAAGTTGAAAGAGATGGAAAACTGCCCAAACGGCCAAATAAACTACAGTTTCTGGGCCAGAATTCACTCTTCCTGTGGAGGATAGGCTACCTAGTGCTTACCACTCCCACTGATAAGCTAGAAGGCTTTCCTCCAACACAGAAAGGCTTGGGGGCTCAAAAGCTTACTAACAATCCTGGATACAGCAACTCTGTAACTGGACTAGGCTAGTTATAGGAAAGGCAGGAAACAGAAACAAGTGTGGCTTTCAAGCCAGAAAGATGAAAGAGATGGAAAAAAACTGCTCAAACAACCCGTAGCTACAATTTCTAGGCCAGGGACCACTCCTTTTTTGATAGATAGGCTACCTGATGCTTACCACTCCCACTGATAAGCTAGAAGGCTTCCATCCAACACGGAAAGGCTTGGGGGGCTCAGAAGCTTACAAAGAGTCCTGGATACATCAAATCTGTACCTGGACTAGACTAGTAACAGGAAAGGCAGGGAACAAGCACAAACACAGGCTTTTAAATCAGAAGGTTGAAAGAGATGAAAAAGCTTCCCAAACGGCCAATAAACTATAATTTTTCGGCCAGAAACCACTCCTCCTTTGGTAGATAGGTTACCTAGTGCTTACCACTCCCACTGATAAGCTAGAAGGCTTCTCTCCAACACAGAAGGGCTTGGGGGGGGGGGGCTCAGAAGCTTATTAACAGTCCTGGATACATCAAATCTGTACATGGATTACACCAGTTATAGGAATGGTAGGGAACAAACACAAAATGGTCTTTTAACCAGAAAGTAGAAAGAGATGGAAAAACTGCCCAAACAGCCAATGAACTACAATTTCAGGGCCAAAACCCACTCTTCCCATGGTAGATAGGCTACCTAGTGCTTACCACTCCCACTGATAAGCTAGTAGGCTTCCCTCCAACACAGAAAGGCTTGGGGGCTCAGAAACTTACCAACAGTCTTGGATACAGCAAGTCTGTATCTGGACTTGACTAGTTACAGAAAAGGCAGGAAACAAGCTTAGATTTTCTTTTTGTTACAGAAAAGTAGCTAAAACAGTAGTAAATACAATTCAGATTGTAGTGCAGGCCAGCACACCTGAGCGTGTAGCAACACTACATCATATACAGTTCAAATAAATGCAATTAAATTAACAAATGACTAAAATACAAGTGCAGAAGGCAGTAAATTAGAAGGCTACTAACAAGCAGGAATAAGTGCAGAGTAAGAGCGACTGAACAGATAACAGCACGAAGAAGAGCAACTAAGGCAGTTTAAGAAATATATATATATATATATTTTTTTTTTTTTTTTTTTTTTGAGGGAAGGAACAGAGCAGGATTAAGAGGCTACAGGGGTTGTCCTTCCCATATGCTCTCTTTGTACAGAGTAGGAATGTCTGAAATCAGAATATGATCTCAATGCACTCAGTTGAGTGAGCAAATGAGATGGGCCTAGAAGGAGTATCCAAATACAAATCTACAAGAGGGGCAGGCAGTTTTAAAGCCACCAACATTAATACCAAAACAAGAACAGGGAGGGTGTGTGGGGAACTAACTGTAGAGAGACAGCCACAACTTCAGTTGAGTTAATATTCAGTGAAAAACACGAATAAATAAATTAAATACAGTACTATATGCAAAAGAGCAGATATGTGTACTTAAATACACTTATACGTTGAGCTGATTTCAAGTAGATGTTAGCCGGCCAAAGCTCTGATATTAAGCAGAGATAACTCAAAATGTACCACTTATATAAGGCAAGACAGGATGTCAGTGTTGAGCTGAAACTACCCCCCACTGCTATCAATGGCTACACAGAAATTCTAAAAAGTACTCTGTACAGAGACAGCCACAACTTCAGTTGAGTTAATATTCAGTGAAAAACACAAATAAATAAATTAAATACAGTACTATATGCAAAAGAGAAGATAAAAGTGTAGTTAAATTCCCTTATACGTCCAGCTGATTTCAGGTAGATGTTGCCGGCCAAAGCTTGGGAACCTACAAACACTTGACCCAACCCAGTTCGGCTTTGTTAAGGGCAGATCATGCCTACTAAACCTGGTTGACTTCTTCGAGACAGTCACCAAGGCCATAGACAAGGGAAAGGTGGTTCACACAGCCTACCTTGAACTCGCTAAGGCTTTTGACACCATTCCCCACTCAGGTATTACAGAAAAACTCGCCAGCCTGAACATAAACCCCTATGTCACGAGATGGGTTGCCAACTGGCTTACAGACAGAACTCACACAGTAAGAATAGCGGGCTCCAGGTCCGACTCTAAACCAGTCACAAGTGGTGTCCCACAAGGCTCGGTCCTGGGACCCTTATTGTTCGGCATATACTTCTCAGAAGTACAGGCAAACACAGGAGGACTATAGCTAACCAAGTTGGCTGATGACTGCAAACTGGGAGCCATAATTGACTCTCCGGCTGACATGGACATCCTCCAAAAGGGCCTTATTGAGACAGACACCTGGTGTCAAAGCCATGGCTTCAAGCTAAATGCCAAAAAATGCATAGTCATCCCATTTGGGAAAAACAAAACACCCACAAATTACCACATAGGTGGCAGCCCCCTTAATACAGAAGAGGTAATAAGAGATCTGGGGACACAAGTGGATAGTAATCTCTCCTTTGACAATTATATTGCCAAAGTAGTTAAGAAATCCTTCTATGTGGCCCATCTAATTACTAAAGGGTTCACATCTAGAAATAAGGAGGTTATAGTGCCCCTCTACTCATCGCTCATTAGACCCATCATAGAGTACAATGCCCCATTTGGAATGTACCTCACAAGACACTTTCAACAGCTGGAAAGACCACAAAAGTACCCCACCAAGAGGATTACTGGTCTCAAACATATGTCCTATGCAGCCCGACTGAAAAAGATCTGGTTGTACTCAGTGGCATATCGCTTACTCAAAGGTGATCTCTGCCTGACTTACAAAGCCATGTCCAACTCAGATTTGATGGACATGCTCTACCTAATGAAATCCAAGTCACTGTGAGCCACGCGCTCTAGTGAGCTAAACCTCACCACAACAATAAATAAAACATGCTGGAAGGATAGATTCCTGTCACAGGGACTCCCCATGCTTTGGAACAAAATTCCAAATTACATCAGGCAGAGCCCCTCACTAACACTCTTCAAGAGAAACCTTGACGAGTAGATGGGTAACAGAAAATGCACCCCTGGGATCATTTCATTGGCTCTGCTTGACAGAGGATCAGTTAATTAATCAATGGGGCGTCGAAAGCTGACACAATCTGGCTAGGCTTATAAATGCCCTCAGGCAGATAGCCTAGTACCTACCTATGAACCCATGAACCAAACAACAAACTAAAGCAATGAGTGAGAAGGTCACTGAAAAACTAATCAGTAAAAACAAAATGAAAACTCCAGCAAAGCTAGAACTTCCACTGAGTGACCTCCCAAACCTGATGTTCATAAGGATCATTTGCATATATCCTCTGATACAAGAGGTTTGGGAGGTCACTCAGTGGAAGTTCTAGCTTGCTGGAGTTTTCATTTTGGTTTTACTAACTGTAGTAATGAAGAACCAGTAACAATAAACAGTGGACCTTAAACACCTTCGGGGAGAAATCTCATCAAAAGTAAAGGAAATTACAAAATATTAAAGCATAAATTAGCAACAAGACCATCAGGAACTGCTCGTCAATGAGTTATGACAAAATATCAATGGTCTACAGTTCTTTCCAAGCCTCTCCAGGGTGGGCAAATTTTAATAATATGTCTTTATAAGTAATTTGTAAAAATGCAGACAAGAGAAATCAAGAAGAGATCCCCTTCTGCCAAAGAGTATTCCTTATTTCTACAAAAGCCCTTCTTTTCTGAAAAATCTCCAGTGACGGGTCTGGAAAAAATCTTACAGGACCTTGATTAAAATATAATTTCCTATTTTTCAGAGTGGTTGAAAATAGCAGGTTCTGGTCAGGCAAAGAAAGTAATTAATCAATGCTACATGATGATATCCTGATTTGGGAGGGCCAGCTTTATGTACCACATCACCCTTCATGGACATTAGCTCAATGTCTCCTCCTTCCCTGCCCAAAACCTGAGATAGAAGTATAATTATTTCTGGCAGAAGAGAATCCAAATGCTCTGAAAGACCTGTTAATCTACTGGCAAACTTGCTTGACATACATCTGAGGTCCAAAACGTTGTCTTGTAGATGTAATACAGTTTACATGGAGTCTACAATTGAAAGCCTTAACTGAACTTGTTAAGTCCAAATAATCATCTTCCAATTTAGTATATTTGTCAGAAATACAAATGATTTTATTTTTTTGTTCAATTGAAGTTGCTTTACCTAGAAGACTTATTCTGTCAGTTAAGCTAATAAACAAAGTTATTTGCTAAGGGCTCATATTAGACAAAATAATCTCTTTACCAGTATCTGTAGTAAGCTGCAAGTCTAAACTTGACAGATGTTCAAGGGAAGAATTATCAGACTTGGACACCAGTGGTTCCTTATTTGGCTTCTTAGAATAAGAAAATGTGTTTGGAGCTTCTGCCATCTTCAAAAGGGTATTATTCAAGTCCAGGTCCAGTCCTGCTAAGTAATCACTAATCTTCCCCTGAAATAAGTTGGATATGGTTGGTTCAGAAGGTGAATGAAACATTGTTTTAAGATCTGCCTTCAGCACAGAATCTGATTGTTATTAAGATTCTACCATCCAGGTTTCACTGCAGCTGTTGATTTTTATTGCAAAGCTACTGTTCTTGGCTTATTTCATAAGGCGTACATGGACATTTTTTGCAGCTTAGTGGAAAGGCAGTAGTAAAGTTCAGTTCATCAAGTCCATCAATCTTAGTGTCACCATTCTTTCCCAGAGAAGAAAGAGAAAAAAAGAGAAAGGTACGAATTATCAATGCTGAAGACTTAGAAACATGCCATTGAAAATTGCCATGTTTCCTTAAGATGCTCAATCCTACTCACGCCACTTACTCTGACAGGCTGCTCTCTCTACCCCAGCTACTTTTATGGGGTTGACATTTTCATAACAATTCTTATTTATTAATGGCTATGATGCATAATAGATATTACTAGTGGCCGACCAGTGATTTTGCTGCAGTTTTAACCTGAGTGTAGGATTTGTGTTTCTGACCTTGATGATTGCCTTTAATAATAAAAGTAAACATTTTGTTGTTCTCCATTACCTTTGTACCTTAAAGTTCAAACCGTTGTTTTATTTTTTTTGGCAAGCTGGTGGAGATTCTTTGGGGGATTTGGTAGAGGGCATCAGGACAAATGTGACTGTGAACTCTGTTTAGGATGGGCAATCCTCATTTAGAATGATTTATTGTTATTGCAATTTGGTAACCTGGCAGGGGGACTGGTCTGTGGGCCTGAGTGAAATGGGGCAGGATGGAGGTCATCATTCTTCCATGAAGTTTATAGGAAGCATGTTTTTACTTGGCAGGCAACAAAATGAATTGCACTCATCTGGTTTGTCTTAGGGCCTCCTGATACATACTAAATCATATATAACAAGGTAGGTCAGCATAGTTTTAGACTACTACTAGATGGTAACCTTACATTTATAACAATGACTTTACTAGAGAAAAAAATTTAGACATCATTTGGTTATTGCAGTCCACAGGACCATTCTATCATTGGATTCCCTAGATACAATGCTATCTGTGTTTAAGCAATCATTTCATATGCCGTGTGAGTATATTAACTGTTCTGAATATGTCCTTGGAGCTGGAGTGAAGTCCAGATAGCTTCTCATTGCACATCCATAAGGTAGTCAGATAGTATTTCTGCAAGAGGTCAAGATTTTCTGAACTAACCCAGTTCTGAGTCACTCATTTGGCAACTCTGTAGTGTCTCTATCAGCCAAGTTGATGGCATCTCTGCTGGCATTCCAAGGAAGTATCTCCAAATTAAGAAGATTTTGTCTACCTTGTTCCCACTGGTTTTAATGTGAGGGTACATTCATTGCACTTAATTCCATAAATAGGCAAGAACCCTTTGGACTTGAGATAAAAGCATGTTTTTGAAGATTATCATCTATCAATCTATTGTCTCCCTTTCTTTGATTATTTGACAAAGACATAATAAAAATAATAATATAGACATAAAGACAATTAAATAATAATAATAATAATAATAATAATAATAATAATAATAATAATAATAATAAAGACATAAGAAATAATCTGGTTAAGGTGTTTAGGAAATATATTATATAAAGACTGTATAATTTTTATATGAACCAGATGTAGTGCAGATTATGCTAATCTACTGGAGAAGACAATTGTTAATGACTTTGCTGAAGATCTTAACCAACTCGCCCCAGTGCATGCATGAGCACTGTTTACTTGTTGACATGAATATTAATATGTTCAAGACTTTTTCTGTCCCAGGTTTGCATGGAAGCAAAAGCATTAGTGATGATGACTATATCTACTGGAGGACAGGATAAATTAGATGAATATTACTCAGTCTACCAGTCAGAAATTATTGAGAAGAAGACAAAGATCTTGCCCACTGAGATTTCCACAGGCTTCAGTCATTTATCGGTACTACTTTCCTCATGGGCAGGCTATGCAGTGAGTGACTGAATTAGAAGGCCTTTTCCATCTGTGAATTTGATGGCAATGGGTAGTCTTCTGTGATTGGAGTTGCTTCCGTTTAGACATGAAGTCCCACAAAAATGCACCTACTGCATATATTAGTGATCTAGGCTGATTAAGCCTAACGTTGTTGCGCTGCATTTGTTACATTGACTATTGGTTAGGTTTTTTTTCAGCAAACATCTTTATTAAATTATCATGTATGACATAAGCAATCTTACATTTATATAAATGAAAAACAAACAACATTGACACAACTTTAGTTGCAAACATTATAAATCACAGACACCACTGAAACAACTGTATTAGCAAATATAATACATTACTTATAATCTATCCAGTCATTGTCAGTTAAGCATTGTATGGCTTATTCACGTTTTGTCAGGCTTAGAGATCACGGAGTCATCTCTCTATCTCTCAATCTCTCTAATAATGGGTGTTTTTTTCATCATTGTTAACAAAGGCCATTATGACACCCATTCTTAAGAAACTATTTCTAGATTTCCAAGACCCAATCTAGTAATATCTCAAAACTTCATTTTGCTAGAAACGTAACTGATAAAAATGTTTTGCACAATTGGAGTCAAAGTTCCTATGATTTATTGATTCTTATAAGTAAAATTTTGGATTTTGCTGTGGAACTAAGATAGGAATTTTTAACCTTATGAACAAGGATATAGTGGGTTACATTCAAGTCTTGTCTCCATCTCTGATCTGCATTCAGCATCATGTATCAAGACATGCTGATTCTGTACTTGACAATTTAAATGTCCTTGAGTGGTTTTCTATTTTCTGTTTGGGGGCTCACAAAGGGTTGTTGTTTTGGGGGAAATGTTTTGTCTTCCCATAACTGACCATCAAAGAGTGATTTACATATTGCCTTGTGCCCCTGCTCATGCTGGGTGATACAAGGGAAATGAGCATGCTGTGGATTGCATTGCTGGTCGATGTTGTCAACAAATAGCACAACACCATCCCCAAAGCATAGGAAGTTGCTTTCCTGCTCTTCTCCAGAGTAATTATACAATCCCACTGTGGACCCAAGTGCATGCATCCATCTATCCATCTCCCACCCCCAAGAGAGGTGATTGGCCCAAGACCCTTTCCTCATCTTCATCCCTGTCTGGCTTTTCCAATGCCAGGTCCACTAAATTAACCCAAGTTGCCTAAGTTCAGTCAGGATTCCTTTCCTCTGCACTATGGCATCAGGCTACACAGGATTGCTTTGAGTTCTATAACTAACTTCCATGTTTTGAGGTTCTGCAGGGCTCTTTTCTGGCCCCATTGTTACAGTAATGCAATTTACCTTAGATCTATGAATGGGGATCTTGTTGGTTTGAAGTGTGTGTTGAATTTTGTGATTAGAATTTTAAATGGTTCTTCCTTTGGTGTCCATAAAACACTCACAGGTGATGATGTGTTTTAACAGTCTGATTCTTTCTTAGCTTGCCCTCTATGACCTGGATCCTGCTTATTTAAATGTCCCAAAAATAATGGACAACAAAGGCCTAGAATCATACATAATTTGTCAATATTACTGTATTTTACCTTTAAAATAGCCGATACAACAGGTTATGTACAATATGAAGCATGAAACATGGCATTATAGGCTGACTGCAGTCCTCAGTCTTTACCAGAAAATCAAAACTTTTATGAAGGATGGGGTAAAAAAATGAAGCAAAAATCAGGGACATTCTGCAAAAATCAAGGAAAGTTGAAAGGTATGTTGTACACTACTATGACCATTGTTTTAAATGGAGTATCCTTTTAACATTTTTGTGTTGTTTTATCTATAAAATACTCAGTTGTTTAGACTTTCAAATACTTTAATAAATAAAATGAAATTCCTTTTCATAGAATACCTTCTTATACACCGTATTATTAAATACATGGGTTTTTAAGTACAATTGTTATGTTTGCCTTTATCTCAGTTTTTCTTTGGACAATCTGGCAAAACTTACTACCCTTAAAGACTGTCTGAAATCTATCCTAGTTTGTATGAGTGGTAATTATTTGAAGCTGAATCCTAAATAGAGGGAAGCTCTGATCACCCATTGCTCCTTGAGATCCTGTATAGCTCCTTACCTTTCGATCATTATTATTTATAGTAAGAACTGCTTGGGCTTTGTATCAAAGTTGTATGATCTGTTGACAACATGCTGTCACCTGTTGCAAAGGCATCATATCACAGTCATCATAGCAGTTCCTGAATTAGATACCCAAACTCATCAGAAGGCCTTGTCATTGCAAAACGTCACTTAGTTTAGTCATATATTGATTACTTCAGTGCTCTATACCCTGGGCTACAGAAGTTGACCTTTACTGGCTCTGGTGTGTCCAGAAATCTGTTGTTAAGCTTTTTAAGGTATAACCATGTTGTCCTTTTTCTACAAATTTGCACTGGTCATTGAGAGATCAACATGTTTGGGTACTGCTATTAATTTATTGGACTCTTCATGGCATGAGTCTAGCCTTTTGGAGGGAGTGGTTGATACCTTTTTCACCTTTCTGCCAGGTGTATTTTGCTAGTGAGGTGCTATTAGGGGTTTCTGGGATATATTGATTGCCTTCTTTTACATGATCATTCATCTATCATGCTACCAGCCTATGAAAATCACTAGCCCACTTGCTCTGTATATGCAAACCAGATGCCATTTTAAGACATACTGAGTATATACCTTTTTTTGAAGAGTTTACTACACTATCTGAAAAAACAACCTTTACTATATATTTCAGAACAGTTATTTGATTATCTGTTTTCTTAACTTCTTAGGTGTATAGTTTTTACAAAAAAATATTAATTAACAAACGTAAATAAAAATAAAATGGAACCAGTTCCATGTGGACTCTGATTTAGTAAACATAACCTCTTCTCTCTCCAGACATTTAACAGACAAGCAAAATGCTCACAATTTACTTTCTGTTTCTTCCTACTTAGCCATCTTCATACAGGCACAAAGTTACCTTTCCCAATGTTCACAGTCAGCTAAATGAATCAGTCATACTTTCCTTTATAATAACTTAATATTTGAAAAAATTTGCAGGCTCGTGACATTGAATCTAAATAAATAAAAATCTTAACTGGAGACTCAGAAAGAATCCCAGTATTTGTGCTAAGAACTGTGGCATAAAAGGGCTTTTTATACGATGCAGCAATTTGAGACTCGGAGACATGTTAGCCACAGTGGGAAAAGACCTCATTACTGGCTAATTCGCATATCTCTGTAGCACAAGCTATAAATACATTGATTTGTGAGCAACAGCAGAGGTAATGGTGGGTTCCAATCTAGACTACTGATACATTAGTTGGAAGGTTGACATAATGGTTAAGGTCTTACTCTCAGAGATACAAAGTAAAGAGTTTGATTCTTACCTCTTGTTATTGGCTAGACTTGTAATAGCGGACTGATAGTCTAGTATTCATCTATTACATATGAATCTCTGAATTGTTCTTATATGCCATATATTCAAATCAATACTCTCCTCAAGAAGTTAACACTGCTGGCCTATATGTCACATTGGCGAAGTCACCCTCTTTTCACTGTCTCACACACACACACACACACACACACACACACACACACACACACACACACACACACACACACACACACACACACGCACACACGCACACATGCACACACGCACACACATATACATTAACATACCTCTTACTTGTCCATGAGCAGACAGAATGTCTCAGATGTCTCTTCATTTTGTTTTCTTCCTGCCCTTGTAAATCATGGATCCTTAGTGGTCAGTGAATAATGCCAGATATCAGAATTTCATTCTTATTAGTGTGTGTACACTGCACAGTAATACTAGACCTGCTGTTTGGTTAAGGTTTTATTTGAGTCCCAGTAATAGTTTAAATATTCTCCCTGCTGTTGTTTAGTGTTCTTCCTGGCTTTATAATGAAGCCTCCCCCCACATGTCACACTCCTGCTATTTCCCCTGACACGTCATCTTTTTTTTCTTTTATTTTCTGGGTACCTCTAAGGCAAATTGTGTAGATCATCCTTGATGTCTAATATTCCCTTCTGATCCAGGTCATCTTTTTTGTTTTATTTTCAAAGTACCTCAAAGTTATGCTCTGCAGAGTTTCCCTTTTCCTGGTGTCTAGTGTTTTTCCTCCATGCAATATTGCAGGATTTGCTAATTAGTCTAGGTTAATGTGGAAGTGTGACAGCCCTCCCACCCCACCCACATTTACACCTTCGAGCATAAACACACATACACAGCCCCCAACCTGCAGACACACTTACCCTTCCACCCATACATACACAAACACTACACAAACACACACACACCTACCATACCTAGCCCCTAGCTAACCCCCACCTGTTATCCCCTACTGGGCAGACACATTTACAAGTATACTCAGTGGCGGCTGGTGACTTCAAATCAAAGGGGGGCTGCAGGAGACAGCTGAATTGGTGGGGTCAATGGGAAGGGGTGTGGCCAACTAGAAAGGGGAGGAGCTATGCTCAAAAAACAACTTTAATTAAATACACTGCCCTGGGTGCCAAACCATCATTATGCGAGTCCAATTAAGACAAAAATAAGTGTAGAAGAATAAAAATATTTCAATGCATTGGCTGCATGGCAGCTTACTTAATATCTAGATGGAAATAAAAGGTTGTGAGGCATGAAAAAATAAATTACTTTTTAAATACATTACTGGAATGCCAGTCAAAAATCAAGTATAAGAAAAACAAGCAGCACTCAACTCAAACCACTTCTCCTTGCACTGCCGTTCTAATTATAATTTATATTCAGCTTTATTAAAGTACCAAGTAACATGCTGAAAGTAGAAATCTCTGTGATGCCCCCACTTGTAAAAATGTTTCTTATCCAAAAAAGACCTGCTGCCTGAAAACTATCTACTTGTTTCATGGGGAAAATATGATCAAAGTAAAAAATGAAAAGCAAACAAGAAACAAGCTCAAGATACATTGCTTAAAGGATTACTGTACAGGGTATGGACCGCACATAATTGGCATTCTGTTTAGTTTACGGGTAAAGCCTGTAGAGATGACTGGAAGTCTCCAACAAGTGTGAGCTTTTTAAAAGAATGTAATCCTGTCCTTCAATACCCAAGGCTTATACATTATCTAGTTAGGTATTCTCTGCATGGCAACAACAGAAAGGCTTTCAATGTTGGCAATTCTTTAACAGTATGCTTATTAAAGCTTACTTGCATCTTACAATCTCAGACAAGCTTACCTTATGGTCATTAAAGCATTGCTACTTAAACACAGAGCAACAGGCACTTTGAGTAATAAGCATATATCTGAGTAATAAGTATAAATCAACAGTACAAAAATATGACAGAAACCAGACCATTCTGCAAAATCAAGGACAGATATAAAGCCATTGTAGTACTTGTGTCTACCTTGGATGGGGGGACACACTGCACATTTACACTGCATAACTACTCCTTGCCTTGCTTGAACACATCCAGAGTCACTACATGGGGGAGTGGGGTGCAACAAGTATGTCACAATTTGAAATGTCTCTGGCTGACTTTGATGGCCCTGACACATTTGTCATACCTCTCAACCTCAGAGCAAGAAATCTGGACAAAGTCATACGCAGAAGTGGGACAAAGGCCCAAAAATAAGGACAATTTTTAAATATTGCTCTAATAAACTTAGAAAGATAATAGAATAGGTCTTGCATTAGTATGAATTTTCTGAAGGGTATAAAATCTGAAACTCAAATGTCTGTCATTATTTTCTAACTTCAGTCTTTAATGATTTGTCACTAATTTGCCAAAACACACAATTTTATGAAAAATGGACGAAAAATGTGATGCAAAAATATGAAATAGCCACACAATACAGCTGGGAACCTGTCAAAGAAGGGACACTCTAATATTAGTACTGCTAACTTGAGCAGCTGACAAAATAAAAGAATCTACATGCATTTCAAGTAATCTATAACTTTGATTATTATAGTTATTTCTTAATTATAAACCCTCCATGTTTTCTTCCAAAATTGCTATTTTGCAGAGGGATTATTAGGGGTAAGAGCAACATTTTGAGCCAAAATCGGGGACAGTTGAGAGGTTGGCTATGCCTAATTCTATAAAGCAATTTATTTGCATGTACCTCTCAACCCGTTAATGCAGTAAATCTGAACAAGGCCAAATATATTGGGGGAACATATAAACAGTACTAAAAATTGCTCTTGTATAAATTGAGACAGTTGATAGAATAACAGTTCTTACTTTAGCATGCATTTTTCTGAAGGTTATGAAGTCTGAAACTCAGTGTATCATTATTTAGTGACTTAAAAAATGTAGTTTTCTGACAAATCATTTAGGAATTATGAAGAACAAACCAAAAATAAGAAGCAAAAATCTATTCATTCTTTGAAAATCTGGACAGTTGGGAGGTATAGTTCAACTGCACCTGTCTCAGTTTGCTGCCCTCCCCCCCTGACAAAATCATGGTTGAATGGAGCCTCTGCAGCCATTCCAATGATCCATTACTTGGTTATTTCACTCCATTTACCATAAACACTAATGTTCATACTGATTTACTTCTATGATGAGTTGGACTTCATTTGAAAGTTTTATTTTGTCTTTTACAGCACAAACACTAACACATCTGCTAAACAAAGCAATGCAGTCTCACAATGAAAACTTAGCATTAAAACGTCTCTGCCCTTGAAACTCACATTCATTGAAACAGCATTGAAACCCACATTCAAAGAAAATACATTTTGCCAGTGGCAGATAAAGATTAATTTTGGCCTGTTTTCAAATCATAGGCCCCTTGCATATGAAACATACATGTGCTCTTTGATACACCTTCCTCATTGTACTAAATTTATATTCCTTGTACAATACAGTACAGTTGTTAGAGGGTGTTTTAAATTTATTTTGAACATTTTTCCAGTAAGCAATGAAACAAAACGCATGCACCCATAATGACAAAACTGCCCAGTTCAGAACATTTCCATCATAAAAGTCTACTCTGACTTCCACAGTCCACCATTATTAGTAAATATGCACAATTCTACAGTCCACCATTATCAGTAAATATGCACAATTCTACAGTCCATTATCAGTAAATATGCACAATTCTACAGTCCATTATCAGTAAATATGCACAATCTCTGAAGAAGTAAAAGTCATCTAAATAATTCCACATTAAAGAAATCTGTAACTAATGAAGAGGTTGCTGCTAGCAAACACCTTTATATTTCATGGTTTCATCGAAAAATCTGTTGCCCCTCAGGAATAAATTGCCTATATTACATTAAAAAAATGATAAGCTAGTAATATTGCAAGAGGAAATGGATGGCAAACTAATAACAGACTCATAGTTAGTATCTTCACCAAGGAGAACATTCTCAATACGGCAGCATCCACCCTTTGTGGGAGTAGAACCCACAGCCTTCTACATCAAAAGCAAGTACACAACCTGTTGTGCTATTACCAAGGAAAACCAGCTTCACTTAAGCAACACTAAACTTCTGTTCCCCTGCAGCTCTCAGCTACTTGTAAAATCTACTCAATACTCAACTTCATCTCAACTTCACAGCACAAGAAAACTGGAAAAAGCCAAAATGTATTGGGGGGGGGGGGTTCTAAAACCCAAAAAACCAGGGACACATTAAACATTGCTTGTATAATCTTGGAAGGTTGCTAGAATAAAATGCTGTGTTACCACCATACATTTTACTGCCAAGGTCCCTGTGCAAAACAGTCAGAGCAACATACCACTACGCCAAATCAGCTGCTTTGTAAAAGAGAGGAAGACTGAAACTTAAATGGCTATCATTTAGTGAATTCAGTTCTCACCATAGCTGTCAACCTCTTAGTACAAAACACCTGGACAAACCCAGTAATGAGGGAATACAGCCCTCAAACATATTCAGTGAATTCAGTTCTTGCCATAGCTGTCAACCTTAGCACAAAAAACCTGGACGAAGCCAATAATGGGGGAATACAGTCCCAAAAATAGGGACAAATTTCAATTATTCATCTTATAAACTTAGAAAATAGCTAGAATAAAAGGTTGTGTTACTATGTATTTTCTGAAGAACAGGAAGTCTGAAATTCAACTGCCTGTCAATTTTACTTCTGACAGAACAAAATCAATTTTCAGCAGAGACCCAGGGAGAAATACTGCAGACACGTCTTTGTAAAATTGCAGGGCACGAGAGCAAATCCACACAAACACAAGGAAGAGATGCAGACTCCACACAGAAGGCACCCCAGCCAAAAATCAAACCAGAAAAACCTATAGCTGTGAGGCAACAATACTACCACTGCACCATCAAATATGTAAGGAATTAAACATTCAGAAACCTGAAGTCTGAAATTCAAATGCCTGTCAATTTTATTTAACATTTGTTAATCAGGACAGTCTGACTTGGAACAAAAAAACATTTTCAGCAGAGGACCAGGAAGAAATAATGCAGACATGTCTTTGTAACATGGGGGACGCAAAATAAACCCACACAAACACAGGGAGAAGATACAGACCCCAAAAAGAAGGCACCCCAGCCAATAATCAAACCTGAGAACCTGCAGCTGGGAGGCAACAATGCTACCACTGCACCATCAAAGATCAAGCATTGCAACATTTACAAACCACAGATATTATAAGGAACAGATCAGATCAAATACGAGGCAAAAATCTGCATTTTTTTCACAAATGGTGGTGGGTAGGGAATTCAGGTATTTAACACCTGCATACAAGGTACAGGGTTCAAGCCTGAGGTATTGCCTTCCACACACACACACACACACACACACACACACACACACCTGTAGTAGCAAACCGCAAAAACTAAATATACTGCCCTGGGTGCCAAACCGTCATTATGAGAGTCCAATCAAGACAAAATGAAGTGTAGAAGAATAAAAATATTTCAATGCATTGACTGAATGACAGCTTAATATCTATATGGAAACAACAAAGGTTGTGAGGCATGAAAAAATATATTACTTTTTTTTAAATACATTAGTGGAATGCCAGTCAAAATCAAGTATAACAAAAACAAGCAGCACTCAACTCAAACCACTTCTTGCACAGAGTTCTAATTATAATTTATATTCAGCTTTATTAAAATACCAAGTAACATGCTGAAAGTAGAAATCTCTGATGCCCCCACTTGTAAAAATGTTCCTTATCCAAAAAAAGACCTGCTGCCTGACATCTACTTGTTTCATGGTGAAAACATGATCAAAGTAAAAAATGAAAAGCAAACAAGAAATAAGCTCAAGATACATTGCTTAAAAGGATTACTGTACAGGTTATGGACCACATGATTGGCATTCTGTTTATGGGTAAAGCCTGCAGAGATGACTGGAAGTCTCCAAGTGTAATGAGACTCTTAAAATAATGTAATCCTGTCCTTTATTACAAATACTGGCATATGCATTTCAATACCCAAGGCTTATACATTATCTAGTGATGTATTATCTACATGGCAACAGAAAGGCTTTCAATGTTGGCAATTCTTTAACAGTATGCTTATTAAAGCATACTTGCATCTTGTAATCTCAGCCAAGCTTATCTGATGGTCATTAAAGTACTGCTACTTAAACACAGAGCAACAGGCACTTTGAGTAATAAGCATAAATCAACAGTAGTATTACCAGTGACCAGTGTGCAAAATTATTATCTCTTTATGACTGATAGAATTATTGTGGACTAAATAAAGTTGAACACCACTATCATATGCATCCTCAACAGAATTTGATCTTTGCAATATTTAGAACATTTAGCCATAAACAAGGATCTGACGAAGATCATCTAGCATGTGAGTGAAAGCATTTCATCTATCAAGACTAATTGACCACCTCGGCTTTGATAAAAATGGTCTGCCATAGTGGACTAAATAAAGTTGAACACCACTATCATATGCATCCTCAACAGAATTTGATCTTTGCAATATTTAGAACATTTAGCCATAAACAAGGATCTGACGAAGATCATCTAGCATGTGAGTGAAAGCATTTTGTCTATCAAGACTAATTAACCACCTCGGCTTTGATAAAAATGGTCTGCCATAGGTTAAAATATTTTTAAAGCCTCATAAAAGCAATCTCTACTACTGCCATAGTCCTAAACAGCCAGTGTTTTTCAGTTTTGTTACTTCTGAGTTTTTAATTACAGGAATACCTGTAAAAGTGTACCAGCCACTACTTACTGTCTGCTTTGCTCATTAATATTTTATAAACAAAGGCATCAATAAAGTATTATTAAGGTAATTTATAGCACAGTATTTCTACTCTACTAGGAGCTCATTAAATAAATAGTAACTCATCTGTTGTCATTGATACAGCCTGATGAAAGAAGCAGCAATAAATCCACAGTCCTCCTGTCCTGATTCTCTGATTGCCTCGCTACTTTAAAAATAATTTGTTGTACCTTGAGTAAAAAAAAAATGTTTTAAAACTAAACACAACACACTACAGGAAAAAAAAAAGATCACAAAAGTCCAACGCCGAAAACCGACTGACTGATTCTTGCTCTTTTCCCAGCATATAAAGCCCGGGAAGAGAGCAACAACCATTCAGCAGCATTTGCCCAGCAAGCACGTCATGACATGCCTGTGGACGTCGCAGTCCGAGCCCCTTCCATATCTATGTGGTTTGGGTCTGAACCGCATAGACTTCTGGGAGGTTCTGGGCATCACAATGATGCCTTCTTTCCTCCTCCGGGCTGCAATGAAACATTGCAGGCTTGCAGCAAGAATTTAGGAAAAAAAAAAAAACGCTGTTGCGATTGAAGCGCGCAATGCGCATGCGCGTAATTTCGAGTCACGGACTCGAAATTTAAAGTATAAAAACAGATTTTTTTTTTTTTTACATAAAAAAAAAACAAAATAAACTACTCAGCTGTCTAGCTGAGGGGGCAGCAGTCCGGCAGCCCGATGCCACGAGCCGCCCCTGAGTATACTCATACATGCAGCCCCACGCATGCATACATGCGGGTTCATGTTAGAACGTCGACAACTGACTATATCGACAAGTAGCCCTGCACCATGAAATCAACGAAACCCTGAAGCATCGACACTTCAAATAACCGACATCCACTTCGAACGCTACACCAACATCGCGTATTACAGGTAACGGGTATTAACATATGTGAGGTAGGGGATGCATTTATAAACATATGTCACTTAGTCTGACATTAGAAATACATCCCCTACTCAACACATGTTAATACCCGTTACCTGTAATACGTGATGTTGGTGTAGCGCGTTGTCGGTGAAGTGGATTGTCGGTGAAGTCGTGTCGATGACGTGGGTGTCGGTTATTTCAGATTTCGATGCTTCGAGGTTTAGTTGATTTCGTGGTGCAGGGCTACTTGTCGATATAGTAAGTTGTCGACGTTCTAACATGAACCCATACATGCACACACGTACACCCTCACACTACCTGTCCACTAATCTTCCTGGCACTTAAATCTTCTATGACTGATGAACACAAGCTTTTGGCCATGTTCATTAACATTGTGCTCATGAACAGCTATGTTGCTTTATACAGCTGGGCAGCTCTGTGAAGCATTTGAATGTATAAATACCTTACTGCAGGCATTTTCAGGTTGAGACCACATGTTTACTTAGCATGTAGTGCATGGAGTGCTGTGAATATGTGCCATAATTGGAAAAAAGATAAATCTGTTATTTGCTACTGATAATATATGGAAGAATCCACGTACTACAAAGAATCATGATTGGGTCTCACCGATCATAACCTGTTATTATGGGTTCTCAACATGGATGCCAAGATTCACCTTGAGAGGTGGTAACAGTCAGAGACTGAATCATAGCCCTCAACATGTCTCTCCCCTGGAATGCCTCATTAGCATCTACCATGGCTGCATGGGCAACCCACTGCCCTGCTGCACATTTTTCTGCCAAATCACCACAGTAAGGCTATCTCTGAACTGGAAATGGTTACTGAGAGCAGTGAGAGGTGTACACTCCATCTCCACCTCTCTGGAACTTTTCTGAATTGGCACTCTAATATTTAAGGAAGAATGCATTGTATTCAGATCTACTACAGCTTCAAAATATACATTTATTAAATAATGCAAAACTGCAGCAGATTTGTTGAAATTATATATTCCATTGTTTCACATTTTTTGAAATCTGATTATACCCATTATAACAATTATATTACTATTGGTCAGCAAAGCTTTTCACTTTACCTATTTCATAGGGTGGCTATGTAGTCTTAATACACTATGGGAAAGTCACGTGAAATGGCAATATTATTCATATAATAATGATTGAATGTGGGGCTTGAAATGTATAATATTCCGAAAACTGAGTTTCACCAGACATTTACAGTTGGATATTGTTTCACTAATGGAATTACTTTTCTTTCCAAGATCTAGCTATGTATTATACATTCAGGTTACACACACACACACACACACACATATATATATATATATATATATATATATATATATATATATATATACACACACACACACAAACACACATATATATATATATATATAGAGAGAGAGAGAGAGAGAGAGAGCTTGAAAGCAAAATATAAAGGAATTATGTACTTACAAATTTCATATTAAGACAATCCAAAAACAGCAAGGAGCTGAAATGTAAGACTGTTCCTATTACATATAACATATTTTTTATTCTTAACTGCAGCTTTTATGCTCCACAGAAAATTAACCAAATAAGGAATGTTTAAACTACCCATGATGCACCTTTATTACAATCAGTAGGAGGTATTTTATGGAGAAGTATGCCTTTTACCCTGAAAGTCTAAGACAAATTATTAAACAGCCCCTCGGGGACTTCCTTACCAAGAATAAAATATATGTTGACAGCTTTCTGCTTTACACAACACTAGGGACTAGTAACTGATCTACAAAACAGTTACATCTCTTGGGGTCTGAAAATTATCTCTAGATAAATGTGTCTAACTGGGAACATTTTTCTCAAGACACATACATACATAACAGTTTGCCAGATGTTTGTGGTTACAATCTACACAGTAATAGAAAATATGCAGTTTGCTGTCTTAAAACAGAACTGATCTTCAGAAACAAATTTATTCTTGATTTAGCAGTAGTAATCATTTGCAAGACATTGAGGTTTTCCTACTATGCAAACCACTCAAAGACTTCATGTTGAGGTAAATGTCTTTAAACCGCTGCATTTTACTCACTTCTTGTCTAGTATTGTCCAGCAATTACAGGCTTCTGGATAACCTTTTAGCACCTTTCCAGCTTTGAATGGAAGCTGCAAATTTTGGCAGCCTGACGGTTGTAAATACATTCTAATTTAAGCTAGTACCTTCTCATTTTCGTGACTTTATTCTGATAACATCTCATCACTGCAGGTGTCTTGACGTTCCTTCTTATTTTTTCCCTTTGCAATACTGGTCATCCTCACTGCCTGTTACTGTGCAGATGGATACCGCATCCTGTATTTAAGTGGATTGATGTAGCACTTTAAAGCTATATCAGTAGTTTTCTGTAAATACATCACCTAAAGGACACCTACCAGGATTTTTCTGATGTACTTTGCATGACTTTTGAATAAGTGACTGAAATGACCATGGCTGACCAATGCACACTTCACCTAAGCGGAAAAAAAAAAAAACTTAGGTTTGGCCAATGAGTGCCAGGAATACTCTCAACAGCTCACAAACAGTTGACAGGGTAAATGAAACAGCTCAGGTTTAAATTTTAAGGTGACTGTAGAGATGGGGAGAAAAAACTACATGTAGGACTGCAAAGTCAGGGAGGGAGGGAGACTACCAGGAGATTGGATGGTATTTCTCCTAAACAAATACAGCCTAATTTTGAAACTAGAAGCTTTATCTGCCCTTAGGTGGTGGTTAATTTAATACAGCACTGAAATGTAGTATATAAAGTACCCCAGGGAATAGCGTAGACTGAACCTGTCACTAGTTGTTTGTCATAGGTTGGGATAAGCCATTTAATTTTAATTCAGGTTTTGTTAAGCACAAGTTTGACCTTAGCAAGCCATCAGTCTGTCTGCTTTAATGAAATTTGTATTTAGGGGTCAGCTTTCAGATGGGAAATATTATTCCTGTGGTTCCCCACTGATAGACACTAGATATGGTGCAATAACTTAAATGTCTGTACACATCTGAAGAGCTGGCAGTATGCAAATACAATACTTTTCTAACATATTTCTGTGCGTCTATAGCTGCTTGCATTGTTCCTTTTATTTAGAAATAAACATGCTATTATACGATTTGGTCATTTCAGCCACAGTCAACACTCTAGAAACTTAGCTAGCCAAGTACTTTCTTCTACTATCAGCTCATCTTCTTTAAGAGTTTGTGCTTCTGGTTTTATGGTCTTAAGTGATCTGTTTATGTGCACTAATGAAGGGTGTTCACATCTGATGCCGCTCCTGTTACTGATGCTAAATCTGCAACAAACTCAGGACATCAGACTACTGCACAGAACAATACAGGGAGAAAGCTGGGGAAATGGGTATAGCAGCGGAGGGATCAGGCTGGACAGCTGAGAATGTCTGTAGAGAGATGAAGTCAGTCATCCAGATTTACAGCAGTGGAGACCGACTGTAGGCAAGACCTTTCTTTACTGTCCTCATTAGAAGAAAGTTGAGGTTCTTGTGCATATATGGCCCAGATTCCATGTCAGTGTCTCGTAACAGATGCCAAAAAGATTGTCCAATAAATAGTGTCTAATCCACATACTTCATGTCTTTGGAATGTGGGAGGAAACCGGAACATCTTGAGAAAACTCACGTAAACAGAGGGAGGACATATACACTAACACAGACGGTACCCCTGTAATGTTCTGCCTGATTTGTTGGTTGCAAACCATGCATGAGTCTCCTTATTTCTAGGCAAGATAAGTTGAATTATGAAAGTATATTCTCCTGTTTGATCAGTGAGGCTGAATTAGATTTTCTTTCTCCGTGCATATATGTGGCATTAACATATATTCTGCATGTTCAGCATGGCGAAAGATTTTTGTCTTGTTTATTTATTTTATTTTATTTATTTATTTATTTTACATTTGTTGACCGGGATTGTCCGACTGAGCTGAAGAGCCCTTTTTCAGTGGAGGCCCAGGAAGAAAAGTTCCAACATATTATATAATTTTCATTATAAATTAGCATTAAACAGCAATTTTACAGGATTATTAGAAGGCATTAAGTAGCAATACAATGTTATACAGCGTCAAGAAAAATGTTTTATTTAGAAAAAGGTATGGTTATTTTAATATTCCATTAACTAGATAATGCAAAAAGGCTGGTGATACCATAAAATATTCAATGGTGCTTTCATGACATTCAGTCTTTGGATATCACTCCCATTTCTAACATTCCATTCCATTTTGTAACTATCTGTTCGATAGATACCATTTAGCTTCATGTGACAATGCCCTTGAATCAAAACAAGTAGGATTACTGTCTTTAAAGGTTCATTACTTTGACCTCTACATCTCTGAGTGTTCACAAACAACATGCAGCAAAATTGTGTAAACAGCATTATTAATATAACTTGCAGGTGACTCCTCCTTATAGTCCTTTGTCAATACAGCATAGTTAAACAAATCCTTACTCCAGTCTGTTTACTCCTACTTACTGCAAGGTGAATTAATGGAGTAAAACATATAAGGAATGAGTCCTTCTATACTGCCATCGAAGTACATCAAAAATATTCCCTGAATGACTGAATGAGACTATAGACGTGCAACTATCCCACACATTACACCTCTCTGTTATAATTACTGCAAAATATTTACCCATTAAGCCAGGGACTTTAAAACTATTATTTTCATAAAACTTATTCTTCAATTCCTTACCCCTAATTAGTATCCTTCCCTAATTAAAGACATATATTCTTACACTTATTTCTACAATCTACCTGAAATGTTCATTATCTCTTATACTTAACTACTAAAATATGTCCTAATAATTTCGATTTTCCCATCCATCACCACTTTCCTACTTCTGAAATAACAAATAGTTATATCACCTTGATATCGAGTATCTAAAGCCTATGTGCTTTCCTAACTTTCTTTGCTCACTTTATCTTCATATGTTTTACATTTATTCTGTCCTAAACTAATTTCACCTAACACTTTCTACTATTAGTTTTTCACTGACTGCATATAAGTGACATAATCATTCTTACATTACATTGCACTCCTTTTAAAATGTTGGCTGTCCTAAGGAAACATCCTAGTTATCAGAATAGATGCATCATTCTGCTGAA
This sequence comes from Protopterus annectens, assembly GCF_019279795.1. NCBI lineage: Eukaryota > Metazoa > Chordata > Ceratodontiformes > Protopteridae > Protopterus > Protopterus annectens. Next base: position 701,314,874 of record NC_056732.1, on the reverse strand, counting down.
CATTTGTTTGTAAGTATTACCGCACTGGAGCCAGCAATCAATGCTTTGTAATATAATATAAAACTGTTATTTTTTGAGATTACTCTGTCTTAATCATAATGTAACTGCATTTGAATATATATGTTTGATGATGCTAACCTGTTTTTATTACATAATGACCCTTTCTCCTAAGTCTCCTCTGAAAGGAAATCAGTTAATAGCTAAGGCAGTGGAAGAGTTGAGGGGGAGCAAGGAAGTGAGTAACAGATGTTGCATTTCACATCTTGCTAAGAGGCAATTAGTCCAGCCTGCTGCAATGCCAGACCCTATTGGAGAAGATATGCATGGCTTGCAGCATATAGGTTGGGAGTGTGAACTCAGTTCTGTCAAGC